>NC_089782.1:46006321-46071321 GCF_040412425.1 Macrobrachium rosenbergii | reverse complement strand
ATATATATATATATATATATATATATACATATATGTATATATATACATATACATACATATGTATATATATACATATACATACATATGTATATATATATGCATACATACATATGTATATATGTATATATGCATACATACATACATATATACATGCGTCTTATTTATTTTAGTATTTCCGAAAACTGACCATATGATAAAGAATTTGACTGTCGTGGGCCTTCCATCATACTTAGAAGGTTTGGAAGTTTAACACGCATGTGTTATTACTACACGAAACGACACAGGTCTGTGTTAGCCAATGTACAGAAATTAATTTCACCGCAAAGGTGGCATTTTTGAGACAGCCCTCGCCTGGAGGTTGTTTGAAAGTTTAGATGCTAAGGATTCTCATTCTCTTCTTTGAAATCAGTCCCTCTTTCTTCATTACCAATAAGAAGTAGATTCACGTGTTGTTTTATAAAAATGAAAACGAGCTCTATAACTTCATCCTTTTCAAAATCTCAGTTATATCGTGCGCACTTTCCTTCTTGAATGATGTGAAATAAAGAGAAATGTGTCTCTTTGGTAAAACTATTGCTCGCTGTCATGCCCCTATTCGATTGTGTGTTCATTCATAAAATGAAATGTAGTCAGATGACTTTCTGAATTTATTAGGTAAGTGACCTACCATTTTAGATATCACCTTACTCAGTCAAACTTGATTTTTGGGCCACATATTAACCCATTACCGATTCCACCAGACTCCCCAGGCCAGGAGTAAATTTTAGTAAAAATAATGGGGTCCTAAGTCATCGGCGCCTGACATTCTTTGGAATTCACCAAGCCAACACTGACTAGACCCAGTGTCGGGTAACTCACCGATCGAGAGACTAGCGAACATGATACGACCTGGCCAACATCGATGATCACCCCTCCAAGTACTGACCAAACCCGACGTTGATCGGAAGGCCAGTAAAGCTGCAGCAGACTTAAACCTTATTGCGACCAATTGCCTCTCCCACCAGGCCCCTTTGTCCGAGCTAGGGACCGCGCATGAGCCTTCGCAGCATAGTTTCTAAATATAAACATCAAATTACTAATTGCTTTTGAGGGCGATTTTCGAAAAATTTAGAACGAATACAAACTTTTGTAGCATTTTGTATCTACAGATACAGAGTATACCAAAGGTTACATCGGAGTGGCTAATAAAAAGTGTGTATGTGTAAATGTGATGTACAGAATTTGCGAGGTTACACCGTACGTAAACTTTCTGAGTTAAACGTGAGTTCGATTAAATGTATGAATGAGTATGTGTGTGTGTATCAAGTAGAGAAACCAAGTGTTTTTAAATACTTATTACATGACTATTAAAATAATATTGGGGTTGGAGTGTTTAACGAATATTTTCTAACTCTAAAATATACGTCCAAATCTTATCCAGTCTTTTAAAATATTTCTCAAGTTGGGGTGTTTAACGATTATTTTCTAACTCCAAAACATACGTCCAAATCTTTATCCAGTCTATTAAAATATTTCTCAAATTGGAGTGTTTAACGATTATTTAACAAACCCAGAATAATCCGGTAAATCGTATCTACAACACCAGGTATGTCGGTCTCGCCCGAAAATATATTTCGATATTTATTGTTAACACAAAGTTAGGTTCTAGATGCATGTTTTATAATTTGAAAGTCAGACTATCTCGCGTTTTCTCTGTCTCGAGCAGACAGCAGTCTACTTCCTCAAAAGCACCGGCCTCTTTAAGTATTAAACGAGCAATTCTTCTAGCCGGCGATCGCTCAGCGTAAGAGAGCATAGCCGGCGATCGCCACACTCCTGTTATGGCCTGTCATAGCGGGCATAAGAGAGTTTTATATTTTCACTGAAGACAAAAACGTTACTCGGACAATACGGGTTCTGGGAACAGTGTTTGTCCACACTGCCCTCAGCTCCTGTTAGTGCACCTAGTCGAGCCTTCTTGGTTTGGTGTTGCTTAAGTGCTCTACACTGGACATTGACCAAGAAGGGATGCAAGACTAAATAATTGACGTTACTTTCAACAAATGGTAATTGCATGTTGATGTTCAGTCTGATTTCGGATTATGTGGATTAGTGCTTTTACTGTATATATATATATGTAATCTTCCTGGATCTATGTATATTCGTGTTTTAATAATCAGAGTATGTCGGGCACAATGCTCTTGAATATCAGATGGTTTATGTTTAATTAATATCTGAAGTTTTTAGTCAACAAGGGTTGTATGCAAGTGCTGCTTTCTTGGGGATACTGATACTTTAAGCCTAATGAGCGCAGGAGGGCTGCCATACAATATTTCACGTTAGCACGAATACATCCGTATGCGTAGGGTACTTCATACATTCGTGTATAATGCACAGGAAGCTTATGAATAGGACGATCTTTTCAAGAAGTTTATTATTAGCAGGAAGAGTTACTCTGAGAATATTGCGCGTGAAGAGTTAATTGGTTGACATGTTTATAGCCTCTCTTTTTCTTAAAAACTCCGACCCGTACTTGAGACTTGACCTAGTAGAGGTACTCCTCGACATGGTTGGAAAGACACTTCGTGTATAATTCCTCTTGGTTCCTCTCCAGATCCTTCTTCAAGATTTAATTACCCTCTTAATATTTTCTCTCTCTCTCTCTCTCTCTCTCTCTCTCTCTCTCTCTCTCTCTCTCTCTCTCTCTCTCTCTCTCTCTCTCATGGAAGTAGGTAAAGGATTCTGAACCTGCTGCCCTGTACGTACAGGTACTTACAGGTACCCTTATGATTCTGGTATAACATTTACCCAGGTTAGAGGGTTATTTCATAAAATTTTTTTATTCTGTATTTTTAAAAGTATTACAAAAGGATGCCACCAGACCTGGGAGCGACCTTAAGAAAAAAGTAATTTTTTTTTTAAGGGAAAGTTTTTTTTCCAGTTTTTCTTTTTCCTTCAAGGCTTTCAGGGTGATGACAGCTGGAGAAACCTATTTTGTTATAGGTTTACTATTCTCTGACATCCTCGCTTTTTTACACTCTTGCACAGTTAGTATCCAGCCATTTACTAATATACAAGGAATGCTCTCTCTCTCTCTCTCTCTCTCTCTCTCTCTCTCTCTCTCTCTCTCTCTCTCTCTCTCTCTCTCTCTCTCTCTCTCTCTCTCTGGAGGCCGTCCATTCGTTTCTTGCTTGTTCTGTCAGGCGGGTACATTTTTATTTGCAAATTATAGTTATCAGTTTTCTCAGATTACTTGTTCTTCGGTGGCGCTGTTGTTTTATGGTGCTTGTAGTTGCATTTTGAATGGTCTGGGTTGCGTGTGCTCGAAAAAATCTCCTGTCAGTGTCTTTGTTACATTTGCATTTATTATTCTACCTCGATCAGCTATCCTTGGTGCAGTAATCCTCTGTCTTAAATGGCTTATGTCCTAAATGGCTTATGTCTTAAATGGCTTAAGAAGGCCTCTTATATTTGCGTTTCATGCGCTTCACTGTGTTGAAAGTTACAACCATAAGTTTTCTTCACTGATTTTGTGAAGGACTGATTACAATGTAAACAAATGTCATATCCAATATTTTTCAACTAACAACTTACATAAACAACGGAAATTGATTAAATTTTGAGCGTTTGATTATGTGAACTTTTTTTCTATTGTACAGATCATTGTATAAGTTTTGATATTTCTTTGTACGCATGCTTATTCATGTTTTATATATCTCATAATTATTCCAGAGAGATGGAAAGGTTTTAAAGGTGTTCAAAATTTTCCTGAACTGTTTCTGTCATAAGACAATCCCTCCGTAATGGACTACACAATTAGAATTTCGGAACCGATTCATTTATACTTTTACACAGTATTGGTAACTTAAAATGTCTGGATTTTATTAGATGTGGAAAACGCATTAAGTGATAAAATTATCATTTATAATAATTTCATATGATTAGTAAATATTGATCATTTTCATACCAATAAAGATATAATTAGACTTTATTGTTACAGTAATTTACGATTAGACTTTGGTTCTTGTCAAGGGACAAAATTGTTGAAAATAAGCTACAGATGTCGCATAGGAATTTGAATAACAGCTAACTCACACGTTAACATGGAATTCATTAGCTATACCCGTCATCTGAGAAATACTTTGTTTTCTTTGGCGGTCATTAAAAATCCACAGGAATAAATGTCCGTCATTCTGACTACAGCTCTTAAGTTAGCCATATCGTTTCAGTAGCCGAGACGAAAGTTCGATCATGCCATATTTTAGAATGCGAAATATCAAAGAGAAAAAAAACATTCGTAATTAACTAATAAAAACAAGGAGAAAATTTCCGCCGGGAAGGGTGAAGTACCATTTGTTATTAACCTTTAAAATCGCTTCATACTCATTGCATTCTATTTATGGGTAATGCTAGACCACCTGTATCATTTCAGGAAAAACAAGAAACGAAAACAGTACGACGATGATGGCCGAACTGATTTATGGACGAAACAATCTCTGAACGAACTGGTTTGTGGCAGCTAGTCTCGAAAGCCTAGTTAGGCTATCGTCATGGCAAAGGCAAGATTTTTCTTAGTATTTTTGTACATATTTAATTGATTGTTCTCCCCTCCCCCTTTTTTTAATGTAAAACATCTCATTTGCACACGATATTATTTATTATAGTGAAAGTTAACGGAGATCAAATAACATGGTATAGTGGATATATTGTGGTTGTTACAGACACTTGCGATTTTGAAGTTACATTATAATAACTACCAGTTTAGTCAAAACGGTAGGAACAGATGCGGGAAAAAACGAATAAGTAGCCCAAAAAATTTGAAAAAGGAGAGTGCCTGTACGTATGTAGTTTCGAAGAACCAAACATGAGATTTAGAAAGTGTTATCTTGATTATTTACGTAGCCATTGTGTTGATAAAACTCGGGAATAGTTTCAGACATAAAAGTAAGCGTAAAAGTTTTCCGAAAATTAGAACTGTTGCAGTTTTTCCAGTCTTAGCCGTTTTGAGTGTTGCTATGACTGTTTGTTTACTTTTCAGTTGTCAGGCGGTGTTATCGAAATCTTCTGTATTTACATTTTATTGAGCTAATTATTCGTTATTCCGTTTCTGCATGAAATACACGAGTGAATTAGGGAGAGGTCTTAGCATTCGTGACATGCAAAGAAGGAACTATATATGCTTTGTATATCGCGGAACAGAATAAGGATCGTAATTTCAGTCTACAAAATATAACTGTTTTTTCCACCATAAGCTTTCCACCTCTCCTATGGTTATGAAGCTCTCTCCGTACATAAATAAAAGAATCGCAAACAATTCCAGGAAATCACGGGGGAGAATCACTCCCTTTCCCATAATTCCCAATTTCCTTCTCGTTCTTTACAGAATTCACAAAAGAGCGGGCCGACATCATTCCCTCTCTCTCTCTCTCTCTCTCTCTCTCTCTCTCCCCCTCCTGCCGAAAGGCATCAATAAAACTGAGGCTGGCATCATCTGGAGCAAATTTGACTCCATTCCTGATTATCATGCGAATGGTACCTTGACGGCTCGCAGGAAACGCGAAATTGATGGCTTTTTTAGCATCCTTGGCGTCATGAATACACCCCACGCGTTGCCAAATGCAGCTGGATACCATGCCTCGACAGAGATTTCCCGGAGGAATACGTACGGTGTTATTTCTAGTATTCGACGAGAATATTCGATTTCATGTATATAATGTAGCTTCTAGTCACGTAGTAGAATATATTTTTGGCGAGTGTAATGGAACCGTACTTTTGCACACACTTTTGATTAAATTAACCGAAAATTTTCTCCATCTAACATTCCATCGATTCGGTTTTTTCCCGCCTGGAGCGGGGAGTGGGGACCGACGGGAGGGGGGAGGGAGGGAAAAGGAAGCCTCGGTGAAGAATTTTCTATCCCTCCCTTATCGACCGTGAGTTTTATTGACTACTGAATGCATAATTAGACTTGACTCCTCAATCGCCTGCTTTCCTATACAAGCGATGAATGTCGTCCCGAATGGTTCGGAAAAGCGACATATAGCGCCGTCTCCTCCTCCTCCAGACGAGAAGAAAGATGGAGAGGGTAGGAGGAGGAGGAGAAGAGAAAATAAGAAAGGAGGGAAAAAAGATCGCCCCTGAAAATTGGTGTGGTTTTCGCATAAAAAGCCCCTTCGACGTTCACACAAGTTTTTCAAAAGTTGGAGGACGATCGGATTCTCATATCCGTTCCGAGCGGTGGGTGGTCGACCACCGCAGATATAAATATAAAAGAAGAAGAAGAAGAACAAGAAATGGAATGAATCTTTTTCTTTATTAATTTTGTTTTTTCTGCAGGGACGGGAGGGCGGGGAATGGGTCGTGACCGCATGTGGAATTTTGTTTCCACTGGTGTTCTTGTGATTTTCGTGTCCTGTTTTTTAATTTTTATTTTATTCTTTTACATTATTTGTAAACAGACTTTTAAAGCAGTAACAGCCACACCGGTCTAGTTCTGAATCTAGTTTAGCTCAGCTGAATATTTTCATTCTTTCCGCGGATGTTCCGTTTTCCAATTTGATCTCTTTATTTTTCGAGGTATGAAAATAAGTGTTACTATTTTATGAATCGTGATTCTCAACAGCATTTAGATTAATTTTGACAAAAACGTTGATGTAAATGTCAAAATGGGACTTAAGTATAAGCAGCCACATGACTATTTTAAAGCATCAGCCTCCGTGATTTGTATTGTGTTTGAATGCATATTTTTGTTAGTCTTTTGTTTGTTTGTTATTCTCTATTTTACAAGTTGGTTTATTCCATTCTGAGGAAACTCATCTGTAAGGGAATGGTCTTTTGAGACTTGTTCCATATAAAGTTTTGCTGATTTAGAGTAATTAAATTTATAATAAAAATCAATTGTGATTGCTGTATAAAGATAAAAACTTTATGCAAATACAAATGTAGCTGATAATCATTGCAGTAATGAAAATCTTCTGAAATATAGCAGTTAAATGTTTCAGGGCATTAAAGTCTTTGATTATGAGACATTTTGTTGCATTCAAAGTATCCGTTGAATTATGAAGATGAACGCAAAGTGACAAGCACATTTTAATGTTCATAAAATCATTGACTATACCTGACCTGTAGATTCATGAAGTATGTTTTGCGTGTTGGTTTTTAATTTCTTTGTTCTTTGGTAGATATGTTGTTGTTCTCAGTTGAATGGTATCAGTTTCTCGTGTTTTGCGCCAAACAAGTTGCTCAATCTCCAGCTTAATTGCATTCCTTACAATATTAATTTTCTGTTTAAAAGTGAAACTTTACTAGTGATAAACTCCGTTTAAACTTGCCGTCCTTTAGCCCGAGAACAGTTTCTACCTTACTTATTTAACGTATAAAAGTATGCAGAATGAAGATGTTACCTTAGTCATGACTTCAGGACAGTACGTAACGTAACAAGGGGAGGGACTTAATGTCTCATTCTTCTTATATTGAAGTCAACTAGTTAGAGCTGCTAGTTAGTTAAGCAGATAACAGATTGATGTCAAGATTATCTCTCTCTCTCTCTCTCTCTCTCTCTCTCTCTCTCTCTCTCTCTCTCTCTCTCTCTCTCTCTCTCTCTCTCTCTCTCTTCCACTAAACAAATCAGTTTATTAAACTGATCAAACCTATTTTCCTTCCAAGCTTGCCTCATCAGTCACATTTTCATTTATGTTCCATGTTCTTGATGCAAATGCCTCCTGTTTCGTTTATTTTCACCAATTTTGTTATTTTATTAAAGCCATCATCTTTTTCCTTTGATTCGAAGTAGTTCTTTTCAGCCTCGTCATTTCCAACCATCGTCATCATTTTTCCTTATAGTCTCCTCTTACCCTCACTGTTTATTTGCATATTTTTCTCTTTTGTTATTTTCAGTCCGTTTATTCCGCATCTTCTTCCCTTTTCTTCCTCATTTCGTTCGACTGTCAGCGTAATCTTAGTTTTCCTTTCTTCTCAAAACGCCTATTTTAGGTAACATTCAGTTTTTTCATTACTTTCGTGTCTACGTTTTTTCCCAACGTGATCCTTTTTATTTTCTCCGTCCATTTCCACCCCTTTCTTCCAAAATGCTTGTCTTTTTCCTCCATGCCTACCTTTCTTTCAAAATATGCAACTTTCACACTTTCCCCGTTTCCACTTCTATCCCAAATATGCCAGTGACACTTTCCCCCAGCCTTACCTTTCTTCCCCATATGCTATTTTCTCTTTTCTTTCCACCCTGGCTCTTTCTACTTCTCGCAGTCCCTTCCTTTTTTCCGCCACTTCCTTCCATCCCTACCTTTTCTCTATCTGCCTCCTCTTCCTCCTCCTCCTCCTTTCAAAACTCCGGAATCGATTAAATCCATATGCGCGATATCAAATTATTTTCGAGGCGTCTTTCGAGATCTATCCTTATTAAATGACAGAACCCGAATGGGCCCTTCCCAAGACTTTTATGTCTCTTCCAAAGGAAATTTATTCATGAGCATCGGAAATGTTCAATAAATTATTGGGGCGTTTCGATACCCGCCACGGGAGCGTCGGCCTTGGAGGGCAGGAATCTTCCTTTCGGAAACGTCTTGCATTTTCTTAGCTGGTGTTCCTTGGACGCTTGTGGTTGAAATTGGGTGAGGAAAAGGAGGAGCCTTGTTCGTATGGCTACTTTTAATGATAGCTTAGGGTTCTTTTATTAACAGACGTAGAAATCGAAAATAAGCACGCATTAACAATATTTACTTAGTTTCTTTACAGTTTGTTAAATGATTGTGTGTGTGAGAGAGAGAGAGAGAGAGAGAGAGAGAGAGAGAGAGAGAGAGAGAGAGATACGCACACCATATGTTAGAAGAGTTTGAGATTGCTATTTTAGTTTTTTTTTATTTTATGGACCTTGATACACAATAGTTTACTCAGTCATTTTATATTATTTATAGATTTCAATCAGTTGCAGTCTTGATGTATAACAGCTTAACACTTTCTCGAGGAAGTAATCATTATATATCTCCTCCTGCGGAAATACTAACCATCTCCTCTTTTGGAGGTTACTCCTCAAAACGAGCCGAGGTACCCCTACAGAAAGTGCTCTGGCTTGTATACTTAGGCCTTAACCAAAAGTACAAATTGCCTTAACCATTTTAGTGTGTATATATATGTATATATATATATATACGAGTAATATATATAATTTATATATATATATATATATATATATATATATATATATATATATATATATATATATATATATATATATATATATTGTTTATAATTAAAAGTTTACACATGAATTATCCAAATTTTTCACTGCAGTTTTCTGGAGGCTGGTCGTTGCCTTTTAACATATTTAATTTTGTACATTCCACCGGTTTTAAGTTCAGTGGAGTAAATTTGTGTATACATTGATCTGAACTGCAATGTAATCGGTACCACAGGAAACTTTCATTTTCACTCAGACCCAAAATCTAAAAAGATAGTGGTGGTCGCGGTCAAGCAAATTTCTCCCCAGACTCTGACCAGGGTTTTGGAAGGGTTCTCTGGTTCCAGGCAAGAATTCGAACAAGTGAAGGTTTCGAATAATATGAGAGTGAAGAATGGGGCCGGGGGCGGCGACCAGAGCGCCATAAAAGATGAGACACAGTGCCTTCGGGGTGGAAGAGGTGCCAAGGCTGTTACAAAACGGGGAAGAAAAGATAACGCGGAGAGGGTAAGAAATGGAAGGTTATTGTGTGTGTGTGAGAGAGAGAGAGAGAGAGAGAGAGAGAGAGAGAGAGAGAGAGAGAGAGAGAGAGAGAGAGAGAGAGAGGAATGACCACATGATACAAAATAAAAAAACCGCTCGACATTAGGAAAATAGTTCGGTAAATATATTTTACTTTCGATTAATTGCTGGCTTTAGCAGACAGACAGATTGTGCAAATCAGTTCATAAAGTAAATCTGCCTTCGTACCATAATTCTGACTGTTCTTTGGGTCCGACACGTTTGCATTATGCACTCAGAATAATTCTATGTGGTAATTTGTTGCTGAAATTGTTTCTTTCAGTCTCAGCCTTAACATTAGTAACCGAGATATTTGAAATTTTTTTTTTTCACAATCTGCACACAATAAAAATACTAATGTCAGGTTCTTTGATATTTCACCGTGGATTATAAATGTATTATATGTCAATTACAATGTTACCACAAAGCAATTGTGATTTTTTATTACGGGAATTATATCGCGATAATTTTATTTGGGAGCCTAAAACTTCTCCTGAAGCCTAATGCCAGTAACCAATTTACACAAGATCTTGATTTTCGTGTCTGTACGTCGAGTCATACGCCGAGCTGTGTTTTCATTTAACCTTCAGGCAAACATTTTCTTTTCTCGATTTTCAATTCCGTTTTTCTTTTGCTTGTGCAAATACATTTCCCGTTTCTAATGAAATCGACGAATGAAATATTTTTTTACCTGATTTTTCCCTCCGGTCCTGGTAACTCTGATATTTTATGCTGCCGACTTAATTGGGTTTTTTTCTAATTGGTAACACTGACTTTTTTTTTTTTTGCTGGCGACTTCATTTTCCCTTTAATTTTGGTCATGCTTTCACGATGCCCTTTGTCATGGAAACCTCAGCGACTGACGTCACTTGCAAAAAAAATTCAGTTTCAGTATTCACATCGAGACTCGAAGATTTTTTTGGAAAAAATGAAGAAAAGTTGTTCATGTCAACTTTGTCTGAAATAAAGCACCACCATAAAAACCTCACTTCTTTTGTAACTGAAATTTGGTGTATCAGCGGTTATGTCTACCTTGTGACATTTAAAGAATAAAAACGTTACGTAACAACTTCGCAATAAGTAGGTGTTTTAAACTCAAGAAGCCAACGATAATTACCACTAGTTACTCTCATTCAGTGGCAATGATGCCATCCCAAATACTCATAATAAAATTAAAATCTCTCTTGAAATGTTTGGATGACGGTCAAGGATTGCAGCTATATTATTTGAAGTAGCTGCGTCTCTCTCTCTCTCTCTCTCTCTCTCTCTCTCTCTCTCTCTCTCTCTCTCTCTCTCTCTCTCTCTCTCAGCCGTTTTGAGATTAGAATACAGTATATCGGTCTGAAGGCTATCTTCATTACCAAGGATATTGTGTAATATATACAGTATATATGTGTATGTATATATATATATATATATATATATATATATATATATATATTATATATAATATATATATAGTTATATATATCTGTATGTATATATATATTTATATGTATATATAATATATTATATATATATATATATATATATATATATATATATATATATATATATATATATATATTATATATATATATATATATATATATATATATATATATATATATATATATATATATATATATATATATATATATATATATATATATATATATATATACATATACACATAATTATCAGCAGGACCTCATTGAAACTTGATGGTATCTAGCGGAGATATTTATTCAAGATTCTACGGATGCTTGACAATGAGGACTGTTATCCCTGGAAAGCTTGTAAATTTTCTTGAACAAATACCTCGCTAGACAGGCTACCATCCAGTTTCACTGAGGTCCTGTTAGTAATTGTATTAATGCACAGAACAGTTGTGTAAACGATAAAGTTAATATGTATATATATATATATATATATATATATATATATATATATATATATTATATATATATATATATATATATATATATATATAATATATATATATATATATATATATATATATATATATATATATATATATATATATATATATATATATATATATATATATATATATCTTGGGGAGAAATTTACCTATTAAACAATTCCTTTTCAATACCTTGAATTACATATTCGAAGGTATTTAAAGTTTTTTTAAAACGTCTCGATAAATTAGTTTATATTTTTCTTTCTCAGAGCATCAATGAATATCAATTAACCAACTGATCATGTTCATTTCAAATCATTTGACTTAGCATTTCGTTACTGAGAGGGGTGGCTAGTGTGTAGTGGATTTACTGTGGTCTGCTGAAGTTAATGATTGAGTTAAATTTTCCTCATTTTCTTCAGGTTAATATACTAATCCTGAGAGTTCATTTAGGATGAGTTGTCTTGGGTTTATATCGTATTATTTAAGTTTTCCAGTACTGTAAGTCGTGTGTTTTCCCAATCTGCATATATACCAAGGGCCAGTTTTACTTGCAGCTCATGGCAACCCACCCCTGTTTTCCCGTGGCTTTGCTACTCTTCTATTTTTCATTTTGTCCCTCTTTTACTTCCTCCTTTCTTTGTTTCGTCGAGACCTTTTTTTAACTGCGTGCTCCTCCAGCAAAGCCCCGGACGCTCACACGTGCCTCTTTTGTTCCCTTTTAACGTCGCATCCGATGGCCTCTTCGTGCGCCCTTTTATATTGCGTTCATTTACTTCTTTCCCCATTATACAGTCGCCTCGTGCGCGTATTGTCATCCTCCGTCTTAGTGTCTGTCTGTCTGTCTGTCTGTCTGTCCCCGTTGTTCTCCGCAGCGGCCGAGGTAGCTGGGAGGAAGGGGAAGGGGGGAGAAGGATGGGGGGGAGACGGGTGGGAGGGCATGATGGAGACTAGGAGAGTGAATCCTGGTGTGATAATGGTTGTATAAAGTCCCAATATAAATCATGGAAGTCTATGAATGATGGCGTCCTTCCCTTTTTCCATCCCTCTGTGCTCCGGATGGGACTGGGGAATCGGGGGAGGATTTCCCTCCCCTCCCCTCCCCATGGATGGGACTGGAGAGGGTATAGGGTCAGGGAGAGCCGTTTGTTATGATGTTTCGTTAATAAATAATGGATAATAGCTAATGGATGGCAGATCACGGCTTATTGACTCTTCTCTCGATAGCTGCTACACTTAGTCATTACAAAAGCGAGGCTGGTTTAATGGGCAAATTTGCTATTCCACTATGTATACTTTATATGTGTGTATACACATACATACATATCATACATATATACATACACACACACACACACACACACACATATATATATATATATATATATATATATATGTGTGTGTGTGTATGGTGTATGCAATTTGCCCATTCCTTTCTCATGGGCTGGAATACTTTGTACAGTTGCACAATGCGCATATTCATATGTGATGGAGACTTTTGTACATTCTGCCATGATTATCATGGCATATTTTTCTTGCTTTAGGCTTCAGTCTTCCCTTTAATTCGGTGAGAAGAAAACGAACCCCGTAGAGCTACGGAAAACTACCTGTATTTGATCGCTCGAATAATGGAACAATTTTAGCACAAGAATAGAGCCATCCCGGGTGACGTGAATTGAGCAGTGACAGTTTAATAATACAGATAAGAACCAACACGTGGCTCTACGGACGCGTGACAAAGATCCGAAGTAATGATATACGCAGTTACAGAGAGAGAGAGAGAGAGAGAGAGAGAGAGAGAGAGAGAGAGAGAGAGAGAGAGAGAGAGAGAAATTTGATTGGCAAAAATGAGTTTCCCAGATATAAGGTACAAGACGAATTTTCCCTTTAAGACAAGTTCTTCGTTATGTGTCTTTTAACAGAAATACTACTGTTTTTTTTTTATCGTATTTGAATCATTTAATGTTATTGGCCCTTCTGTTATTCCGTTGGTACTTTGCTGAATAATTCCCTCGGAAATAAATTAAATGAAATAAATTAAATGATACCTCTGTGTAATTTTAAGTCCACTCCTGAGCCGATATATTTGATTCGTACGTTTGAAGCAACCTTATGTTTAAGGTAGTGTTAGATCTTTTTGTCCAATAACAGTATGACTGAAAACCTTGAGAATAAGATGATTTAGTATTGGGGCTAATCTAGCTTAAATTGCAGTTACTCACTCCTCAAACGAATTGGCACCTTGTCATAAAAAATACCTGGAGCGTAATATCAAGTGTTGTTATAGTCAATGAGATTTTAACCTGAATCACAATAAAACCAAGACACTATAGATTAGCAGAACTCGTACTATTCTTCCTCTTCTGATCCACCCTTTGGTAAAATTGTACTCGATCCAGAATATCTAACATTTCTTGGTGTTGTCTTGACTCTAGGATTTTCTATATCTACTGACATGATTGTATTATGCCACTTTAGATCCTTCTTTTGTCCACCAGTCCTTGGCCGATATTTCTTGTGTCTAGATATGAACAAATCAAAGGACCCTTATTTTTTGTCATCCACGGCAGTAATTTCTTTTACTTAGCAATTATCGTACATCAGTTTTGTTTCAGCAGGAAAGTTCAGCTGTTGCCTTAATTGACTTGTGTCTCTCGAGATACTGTATGATGCTCAGTTTTGTATAGTAACAGTATTTACTCTCTGCTACAGTATCATGGTATCGTACACCTTAGAACCCGATTATTTTTCATTGTCATAACTGTGGAATTCAGGTATAGTTTTACAGATAAGTGATATTTACACATGTAAATTTTTGATTTTGTAAAGCTTATGACAATGGACTCTTGTCATTTCATAATCTACCAGTACTTGTTTCTCTGATGTTCTTTACTAGTGTATATGTGCTGAAAAAATATTGTTTTACCACAAACTCATCAATTTTTACATGCTTTTAAAAGCCTTTATGTTTGCATTGTTTGTTTTCGTTTTCATCCAGACATTTTGGATCTTCAGTGCTTTGTGAAAGGAATTTTCAGATAGACAGGAGTGGAGAGCTTTTAACAGATATAAGATATTCAGTCTTATATCTAATGTTTGAAAATATTTATAGCTCTAAACCCTTCGACTTTGGGTTAGAAAAAGATGGATGTTGCCTTCAGCCCTTTAAAGAATGACAGTCAAATTATCGAGAAACCATGAACTTTAGTAAACCTAAATGTTGAGTGATCTCAGTTTTTGTCACTTAATCCTCATTTTCAAGCGGTCTGAGCTCCCACCAGCTTACCATGCCGTTGTCTGACTAAATAGAGGCCTTTCCCTCAGCCTCTTACCCTCTACAGCTTAACAAGAATTAAAGTAAAGTAACAGGGTCATAACTTAAGTCCCTTCATGCATCAAAATTCTTTACAGTACTGTACGAGGGCCCAAACATTAGCTATCATGTGGTAGATGGTAATATTACTCCATCTTAGGAATAAAGAAAACTATTTTCAGATACATTTGCAATACAGTACTGCTGATCATCATTTGAGTCAAGTTAAATGGTTTCTCTCCACTGCCCTAAAACCACTTTTTTTTTTTCGAGTAAAGCTCAAGACATTGCAACTGAGTAGTCTCCTCTTATGTGCTTTTGAATCTCATATTTCGGAATCAAATGATGAGTAGGTAGTATTTCCATTTTTCTTCACACTTCTTCCCAAAACTACTGCCAAGCTACCCAGACAATCCACACCTTGGAAGTCTTACCATCCTGTCCTTTTCTGACTTCTCAAAGGATAACAGGAAGAATGCTTGTGTCCAGCAAGGGCTGTGGGAAAGTAATCCATTAAACCAACACAGTGTAACCTTGCACCCATCATTTGATCGTGCCCTAATGCCCAAATGACCAAGTTTCAGAAAATGAACCTCTTATTTGGGAGAGTGGGAGAGTACCAAAAGGATCCTTAATTTTTGCCAAAGAAATGTTTTCTGCCATTTAGTCAAATTAGGAGTGTATTCGAGTGATAAAGTCCAGGTTTTGCCACTTAATGCAACTCTCATTAATCCAATAGACCAAGACGGTAGGGGCATTCTGTACAGGTATCTGAATCACAGCTTTCATTGAGTACCATCTCATCTAACTTGATTTGTTTTCTATGTTGTAACCTGGCAAGCGAGCAGTTACTAACTTAATTTGAAATATGAGTGATTCTGCATCTCTGAGTGGTCAGCAAAATGTGTAACTTTGGTACAACTCTGTTCATGCTTAATGGTCTCAACAAGTGGATACAGTAACTATTTTCTACCTCAGTTGCAGCACTTCTCAGTTAGGGAGATATTTGGCTGAACTAAGGCATTGGTTTTCACTCCCATGATTGATAATTTTTTGACAGACTCATTCTATATCTTGTAAATACAAACCATGCCTTCCATTACATCAAGGCCCTTCCTTCCCCTCTATATTTTAACAAGCATTAATGAGAGACTAAGGCTTCAGTCTGAAGGAGGTGGCTGAAATAGTGAGAGTTACTGCCATCATGAGAACTTGACACATGCAAGAGAAAACACTTATGACACAATTTCTGTTGGTCATGTAAAGCAATGGTTTGTATACTTGGAACACTGAATAAAACAAATCACTATTTTTTTACACAATCAATTTGACAGGTACTTGCCATGAACCTTGTAAGATTTGTGGTGTTTTAAACATTCTAACTAAACTTTCAGATCAGGCTCAGTCTTCAAATAGGCATTGGTCTCATTACTTCCCACTCTTGGATACCACATAGCACATATCTACTAAAATTGATGAAAGTTTGCAGAAATAATGTCAGTCATACACATTGGTTGGAGATTTTAAGTTTTTGTTTCATTAGTTTTGTTATTTGTTGAAATTTCTAACACCTCAAAGCCAAATCCAAATCCAAACATTTCCACTGCAAACAATTATTTTCTTAAGTTCAAGAGGTTAAAATCAAATAAAACTTTCAACTCATTAAAGATTTAATGTGTTCATAACATTTTGAACTTGTGTACATCTAACAAAATCTATTGCAAATCAAATAATTGTGAGATGACACAAAGTCAATAAAAAAAACTTTTTATAATAAAAAAGTGAGTTTAGTCAACCCCAAGCTCATGAAGCTAAAATATCAGTACAAAATTCTGGAGACTGGCAAGACTGGCAAAGGTAATACTACTGACCTTCCTAGTTATTTTGAAGTTGTAAGAGAAAAAGTATTTAGCTCTCAATATCTAGCAAAAGACATTCACAACCTTTTTATATTTGATAAAAATATCAGCTCAGAAATATTCTTGGTCACAATGAGGAGTAGATACTCCCATTATTAAATATAATACAACAGGAGGGTATGAAAGTGCAAAGAATAGGAGGGAAAGTGTGTTCTGAAAGCACATGGAAAAAGAACAGGAGTACTGTAGCAGTGCAAAATGTATGATCAAATGTTATAAATATAAGAATATATAAAAACAAAGCCATGACTGCATCAACCTTTCACAAATATTTCCAAAATCATTACCTCAACTGAAATGTAATTTTAGTTCAACAATAACTGAAATAAAATAGTATGTGACAGGTGAGATGGAATGAGGAGATATGATCTAAATGGTATCTAGATCATATAATTTATCAGACTATAAATTAAGACCCTGGTTACTGATGTTTGCATCTTATCTCAAGAGGTTGAATGGTAATTGCCTGACACAGGTTACATCAATTTTTGGCAGAATGAGTTAATGGAAAGAGTATCAAATATGAAAGAAATTATGAAAAAGCTTCATGCACTCTGACAATGAAATGAATGTCATTTAATGAAAACTAGAAAATGTGTCCAGCAAGTTAACAAGTGCACCTTAAACCCATCAGCAGGTGCAAAAACATAAGAAAATAATTCTGTAGTGTATTCTCTTGTACAGCAGTTACAGAAATGGTAGACATATGAGGTTTACCATCCAGACTGATATTGGCTTCTGTGAGTCTCAACTATTGTTTTGCACAAATAAAACATATTACATAATTATTTACACACGTATAAACATACAAAATGCTAAAATTCAAAAAAATTTCCAGTTATAAGTCTACTTGAACCATGAGTGTGGGTGGGTTGGGGTACACCAAGTTCTTTTGAAAATTTTCTTGATATAATATTGAACTTTTACATCTTGTAAACTGCCTCACTCACCAGGATTGCAGCACACATGGTAATATGTGCACACATGCACACACACATACACTTAAGGAACAACATATCTTCATGACTAGCACACATCTGTAGTGCACAATAGTACTATATATATTTATATTGCATGGAACAAATATTTACAAAATATCCCATTTATCTGCAAATACCTGTACTGGATAAAACTAATTAATTCACTAGATTCAATCTTACTATTCCTTTACAAAATAATAATATAAAATTGTCTCGATAGTCAATGAATGATACCCTAGAAATCTAACGGAATTGAAGTTTCATTACAATCTCTTTTTAAATGACTTGGCAGACAGCTTAGGAGAAAAATACTGTTGTTGATGCACTATACTTGCAAGCATAGCAAATAACAGTCCATATAGTGCTCCAAAAATTTTGCTGTTCTCTACCAGAACAAGCATTTATAACTAAATACATTGGGATTTCTGCATTTGTACAGCATTTTGCATGAAACACGCCAGGCTGAAAAATTGACTAGTATGGAATGATTCTTAAAAACCATTAAAATAAGTGAAATTTATAATATATTGACCCTTCCTTATTTATCTGTTCAATGAAAGTCATAAAGGGTGAATAAATACCCTACACAAACTAAAAAAAAAAAAATGTTATTTAAATCTGTGTGAATAAGGAACTGATGGACAGATCACAAATTCAAACTGAATGGCTAAAAATGGAGTGAGACTGGATTTTAATAAAAATGTCATTAAATTTTAGTATAAAAATTGCAGTTAAAAAACTTTGAGCAATATGTCTCAGCCTCAAATGTTAAAATGTTTAAAAAGTCCAAAGCAGTAAATCACTGATACAAAAAACTTTGCTCACAAAAATTTCAATAAATGAAGTATGAAAAAATAACAGATTTTAGTTACATAGACCAAGTGAGAATAAAAAATAAGTAAAACAATGATTTTAGTCAGACATACTGCCAGAACAAACTGAAAGAAATCTAAACACCAAAAACATTTAAATACCAAGTAAGCATTTTGCATGACATCTGTAGGTGTTCTTTCCTACACATGGGAAGAGTACAGAAGCTATATTTAAATAGAAAACCACCAACTTGGATTATATGCCCCTATTTCTCAAAATTATACAAAATTCGATGACGACAAAAACCCTGCCATAATAAAAAAGACAGATAAAAACTAGTTTACTCATACAACCTAGCAGTGGCTGTACAAGTGATTTCTTCTTATTAGGGAACTAATTTTTCCAAATATTCCCCATTCAAATAATGGACAGTGCCAATTTAAAGCATTTTTTTTTTACCAATTCAAATTCTCACATAAGTCCTTGCAAATCTAGCAGATCACTTTCTCGGTACTCTATTACATAAGACATAAAGTGCACAACATACAAAGTGCAGATAAACACAAAAACACAGCTGTGTATACTGTATAGTGTTGGTATGCTATCAAGTCTATAAGAATATAGCACATACAACTGTACAAATTGATATAAAAATCATACAGCCAGCATCGTGAAGAAACAAAATAATACATATAAAAAAAGTGTATTCTAATTAATCCTTTAAAGTAACAGGTATAACAACAATAAAACCATCGAAAACTAAGTAGACAGCTCTGTAACACAAGCCACCTACAAATTTAAACCCTCTAAAATGGGGAAGATCCCAGTGATAAGAATAAATAATAACATCATAAAATATGTAAAACCATAAAGAAAGGGCAGGTTCTCTTCTCACAGTGCATCAAAAGAGCAAATCAAGCACCTCAACACAAGGCAATGTGCTCCAATATTTCCCACTTAATATCACTTACTCTCAAAATCTCTTCAACCAGATTCCTTATCATTTAGTGTATATATAATATATCTATATATTGGTATGAAAGATAGAGAGATAAATTTAACTAGAAAAATGGTCACTATCATAAGAACTTTTTGTCTTTTTATACAACTTGTCAAAGTTCATCATTTACTCACAAGAATAAAAAATCCTATTCATTTAAAATGATTTGCCACTTCAAGTTACACCACAAAGTTAAATGAAAAAAAATTTAAGACCACAGTCCTAGGTAACAAGAAATTATCAATGAAATTCATACTGAAAGTCATTGGAGAATGCAGTACCAAGGCTTATGGCCTTATAATTAATACATTATTTTATTACAAAAATACTCATGGAATGAAGTTAATTCTATAACACATGCCAATGCAAATACGTTTTAATCTTTTAAACTTACAGCAAAAGCTGTAATTAATCTTTTAAACTTACAGCAAAAGCTGTAATTAATCTTTTAATCTTACAGCAAAAGCTGTAATGCCCTATAATTTCCTATCTCCAATAAACAATGTACATATTTGACACTCAATGAAAGACTTGTGCAGGCTTGAGAAAGAACAAATGTGTTGTTTCATTTACAGCATCAATCCAGCCCATGCAGCATGGCTTAGTAACTTTCAGTCTCATGCCAATAACAGACGCTGCTGTAAAGCCAAAGTATGTCGCAATACCCAATAATTAATTTTCTCATTAATTGTAGCTACCTTATTCGAGTAAGTTAATCTCAATTACGTTTATAATCTCAATTATGTTTATCACTAAGAATTCTTGTCAGTTTCTTAAAAGTAGCCATATATCTCACAGATGACAAGCATTCATCTCTTTTTTTTTTATCAAGTCTTTCTTTTGTCATACATGGTTCCACTTTCAAAAATCTAATAAAAGTAGCAATTCCCATTGTTTTGAGAAGCATGTAACTATTAACTCAAGCCTCTCATATGCTGAATACTCAAAGAAATAAACAGTTAATCTGACACTCGCATGAACTTGCTACTGTATTTAATATTCATTTATTTTGAGTAAAGTACAGTAACTTAGAATCCACAGAGTATAGCGCATCCCTTGAGTGCTTGGACACAAGGCAAACAGATAAACAGTCTTGCACAGACTTTGCACTACAGACTCAAATATTTCTGGAGTTTTAGTATATATACAGCACTGCACTCCAAAAGTTAAGAGTGGGCTCTTGTTTGGCTGTTATAATATCCAATTTTCCATCACTGCCTTTATTTTGACACATTATATTTCAAGAAATGCACAAGATACCATATTTCCTGAATAAGCACGTAAAATGTACAACAGCTTGGCTCACAGACATGACAACACTCTAACACTACACTAAAAGTTTAGCTATGTACCATTAATTTGAGTATGACTTGAAGGTACAGAGCTTAGGGAGTCCCTCCTTGAACCACAGTCCTTTTCAGATCCATTTCCAGAATCTGAGAGAAGATTTTCTGCTGAACTACTTGATACGCCCCCAATAGACGATTGCTGCGGCACTGTGGAATGTGATCTGTAAAGAGGAAATTTATAAACTTGACATGATTAAGGTTTTAAAACAACAAAAACATCTCAAGTGATAGTGTACTTTAAAAAATATAGTACATAAATAAATGACTAATGTGATCTGTGATTTTATTGACTTGGGTGCTTAGTCTTATGGCAAAATAGACCTGAGCTAGCTTCTACAAATGAAGATATTTGTGATGAACGTTTTTTTCAAGTGCAATAACACTGCAAACACCAAAATTTAAATTCATCTGAGTGTTCCTGTCATATAGTTTAGAAAATTTATTAGCACAATATTGAAGGAGAGCTAGGGATATCAATGAACTGCAGACTATAGTTTCTTTTACATCAGCACTCCCCACTGATGGATTTTCAAAACACTGTACAGTACATCATAAACACTGTTCATGGTCTTTGATTTCAGTATTGTTGGGTTTTGTTATAGTAACACTGCCAAAGGAATGCGACATGAAAAGAAAATATCAAAACAGCTTATTTGAAAACTTAACTAAAATTCTCATCTTTTACAAACTGCCCCAAATGTCTCATCAAACCATTGAAAAGATACCTATTCAGAAGCTAAAACAATATTGGTACAATCAAAATAAGACTGTGCAGTATATGAAGCAGAAATATGGCAGCTTAACACAACATAAACACTCATAAAAAAATTTCAGGACTTTTAAAACCATGAATGTAACTTACATGTGGACTTAAATTTAAATTCCTCAACTTTGGTCCAAGGTTTCAATATCTTGACTATAAGTCTGAAAATAGAAAACTGGCCATGGAACTTGAACCTTTCTCAAGAGGCACTTAAATTTTGAGGAATGACTTATATGAAATTAAATCCCATCTAAACTTGTACAAAGTGGGTCTAATGTGCAGTACAGGAATAGGTTCCCTGAACAGAAAACCAATACCAGTGAATCATACCTTTTCCCGGTATGTCATAATCAAGCTAGGCAATTTCTAAGTACATATCCCACTCTGAAAGCTCATCTAGTCATGCTGTAATTATTAATCAAACAAATTATACATATATTACTGAAATATACAATTTTGCTGCATCAATGAGATGATATATAGTACGAGTAGATTCAGTCTCATAAATAGACATCACTCAAGTAAAGAATTGGTTTCATCGCATTCCCATCAATCACTGCTCCACCCCTTAATTCCAATTCATTTTCAATTTTTTCTGCTTAATAATTTATTTCAGAGTTTTTTTTTTTTTATTCCACTTAATGTGTACACTTCATTTGCCAGGTACTGTTCAATCACCAATTCCATTTGTTGGATCATTGGTTTTGTAATGTGGATCTGTCTATGAGTAATTAACTTGGATTGCTCTTAGTACTTTATTCTGTTGAAGTGTTTAAATAAATCTGTGTAACTTCAGTTTGTGCCTAATTTTTATTTTTTCATTATTTAATTGATTCTGGAGGAGGTTGTATACATTAAATGAGTTATTTTAATAATTTCATGGTATTCTATAGTGCTTTGCTTATATTTATCTTAACATATTTTTTCTGGGTTTAATGTTGTAGTGACAATTACACTATCTGCTTCAGTATCTTTAGTAAGCATTTTTATATTTTTGCATTAATTGTATTTTTCTTGCACTCTCATAAATTAGTGTATCAAATTCATCTGTTGGTGCCCTAACTGTGCTTAGTGATTGGTCACCTTACTTGTGGTTTTGCTATGTGCAGAGGGGAACATGGCTACGGCAAGATAGTATACGGAGTGCAGCTGCCAATGTGTCTGTTTCCTCTACTTCAGTCTTTGGTCTCAAGTCAGTAAATGGTGTTGTCTTTTGGGGCTTCTTCTGTTGCTCAATGCTTGGATGGTGTCTCATCCCGGTCTTTATATTCTGCCCATTCTTCAAATCTGGGGTTATCTCAAATTCCAGAGAGGAAATTTTTTCTGAAGGGACAGTCGTAGCCATCACACTGCCCTGCAGGACTTTGACCAGAAACCTCTATCACTCAAGGTGGAACTAATTCTGTATCTGGCGTAGTGAAAGGGGCATTGATTCAGTCAAAGACTTCACCATATATATAATTGCCAACTTCCTTCTCCTCCTCACACTAAATGCAGAGAGTTGTCAGTCTCTGTCATCAAGAGATATGATGTACCCTATCCCAGGTATTTGAACTTTGTGGGCTTAATGTGAATCCTTCATTGTAGTTAAAGAGGCTCATCCAGCACTTTGAATTTGAATGATCCAAACAACAAACAGCAAGGACATTCCAAAGCACCTTTTGCTATTCATTCAGTGTCTTCTTTCATGAATAATGAAAAGGATCCCTTGCTCTGTCCAGTGAGGTCTACCAAACTTTATCTCAAAGACAAGAAGTCAGAGAACTCTTTATTTCTTTTCCTTTTATATTTAATACCAACTGTCTTCTGACTTTACAAAGGCTGGACTTGCATTTGATGTGACCAGCAATTGCAGTGGGCATGCTTTCCTTGGAGGATGATGTTAGGGCCTCTCCATCTTCAACTCCAACACTTCATATTTGCCTCTCATTCATGGTACTGCCATGAGAGATAACTTTCGTCTTTATGAGCTAGCGAGTCTCGGTGTCAATGGAAAGTGTGCTTTTCTACATCAGAGAGGCACTTATATGAAACAAGCACCTTGCTTTACATATGATTTTGACTTTACTAGGTACAAAATTTTGTTACCAGTGACTTGGTTCCCAAATGTTCTACTGGATTCTACAGGGTTATACAAACACACTAGGGCATTCAGCATCTCAGCTTTCCACCAAAATAGTCATTCTTCCTAAATATTAATGGGGATGTGTTAAAACAAATTACAGTACTGCATGTTTTTATAAGGGAAAAATTTCTCCATACAAATCCAATAGTCATATAGTGACTGCCCTCTTCCTAGTCCCACTAATCTCACTATAACATGCATAATTCATGCATGAGGTGAGGAAGGTGACTGACATGTACCTGAGAGTCCAGATGGTACTTGCATGTGAGACTACCTTCTATCTGACAGACAAAAAATGGGCAAACCTGGGAACAATTGGGACATGAACGTAGTCATGTGAATAATTAACGAGTTTGAGGGAAAAGGTGTTTGGTAAAAAACAAACCAAATGTTAATTATTTTAGTAATTAGTGATAACGACTAAACTTTTTTGCAAAACCTTGATTTTGGAAACAACAACAGATTTCCTTAAATATATTATGACAAGAACATGGATGTTAGTGAAGCTAATAGATCAAGGATGTCAACTATTAAGAGCCCAGGGATCTTTTTAAAATTTTCTATTATACATTCTTGCATTGAGTGCTTTCTTGCATAAGTAACATCTGTGTAATTATGACTGAAGACCACTTTAATAAAGTGATGTGAAAGCATATTAAAGAAGCTGCAGGCATCCAGCAATGAAGCATAAGCAGTTAACAAAAAAGAATGTAGGGAACAACAGAGATCATACAGTGAATTTGGTTAGCCTGCTAAATCAGTGCATACATTGTTGTCATGTTATAAACAAAAGAAGCTTAACAAGTACCTTAAACATAAAGAAGATATTTAACTGTTTAAACTTGTTCCAAGATGACAAGGGTGACTGCGATGGCCAAGAAGAGATTCCAATAACGCACAGAAGACTCATGACAAATCATCAAGTTTTTAAAATCATGTAAATTTCACCTCTTTATTTCTTTGCCATTATAGCTTTCACATCACTTGTAGTTTCATAGCCTCTACCTGAACAAAAATGTTTTTTCTAAATGTTGATAAATATATTAAGCTGATGGTTTTACCAACAAGTAAGGAAGTTGGAAATAAAAGTCTGGTTATTACCATTAGCCTGAATTTTTTCCTTACCAAAAGTAACATGTCTAAAATGTTAGTATTCAGAATCACAGTGCTGTTTATGGGTTTGCATTACCATGCATATTAATGATATTGTACTTGTTGAAAATAATTAAAGTTATGTAAGAAAGAACAATGTTGTAATTGGTCTGAATAAAATACTGCAAAATAACTACCAAACTGCAAAAACACTACTATATTACTTCATATTTTGATATAATAAAGTGAAAATC
Organism: Macrobrachium rosenbergii; assembly: GCF_040412425.1. Taxonomy (NCBI): domain Eukaryota; kingdom Metazoa; phylum Arthropoda; class Malacostraca; order Decapoda; family Palaemonidae; genus Macrobrachium; species Macrobrachium rosenbergii. Next base: position 46,046,074 of record NC_089782.1, on the reverse strand, counting down.
AACAGGTTAAAAAAAAAGCCTACTATTGCCTGATTCAAGTTGTTCCAGGTTGTTTGGTTATGCAGCATCTTTTATGAAAAGTATCAAGATAAACTAACTAATTTTGATCTTTTAAGGATGTAATAATAAGTACAGTACATAAAAAACATGGCTTTTGTTTAGTTTTATTTTTTTATGAAAAAATACCGCTAAAACTCTTGCAGGTTATGTAATGGTAACTAACTAGCAAATCAAGACACTGAGCAAATATATAGCTCTGTATTTTCCAGTGCATGAGACTGAATGAAAAAAATAAACCATCATCATCATTAATCAATTTTTATCATTATTACAGTATTATCATCATTAATCAGTTTTTATCATTATTACAGTATCATCATCATTAATTAATTTTTATAATTATTACAGTATTATCATTATTATTAGGAGGTATTATCATTATTACAGTATTATCATTATTATTAGGTGGTTTAATCATAACATTGTTAAAAATGTAACTTTTGTATGGATAGCATAAATGGTCTGTATCTCACGATAAAACTTATATTTTAATATACTGCAGTGTTTCTAAATTTAATAACTGGATAAACTGAAAATGAAGTTTTAAAAAACGACTTGTTTGTATGCAGAACAAACCTAGGTCTTAATGTGAGGATAAAATCTTCTAGTGTGTTGGAAACCAGTAAAAAACATATAAAATTGTAGAACAAGGTATTGGTGGCAATGGGGTTCAGCCAATCAGATGAGAGAGGAGGCATCAGCTGACCTCACTTCACCCAGAGTGCTGCGACGCATTAGTTCTTCCTTACCGCCTTGCTAGAAGGTGCTGCTGTTGCCGTGCCTTCCAGAAGCCAGTATTTTCATGCTCGTTTACCTTCTTTGGTTTAAACTTTGTCATGAATTAGTGCTATTCTGTGTGTGTGGATTAGTGCTTTTTTTGTGTGATTTGTTTTGTGTTTGATCATGCAAACCCATCACTCATCACAGCCTTCCAGTACTAAGCCTCAGAGAAAATGTCCTGGGATTGGTGGTTACCCTTGCTTTTGTTGCCTGGCTTCTTTTGAGATTGATCCACATTCTACTTGCAGCATATGCAGATCTAATGTTTGTAATATTACTAATCCCTGTTCTGAATGTCGTTCTTGGCCTCCTGAGCAGTGGAGGATTTTTCCCAAAAGGAAGCAGCATAGGATGAAGTTGGAGGCACCATCTTGGAAGGGGTTTTCTCCTCCTTTGATGGCTGCTTCTCAGACTCCTCCTTGTTCCTCTTCCTTGCCCAATCTTCCACCAGTTGCTTCTTCTTCCTTGGAAGATTTTACTCCTTTCCATTCGTCCACAGCTTCGTCTTTGGAAGTTTTGGGAGAGGGATTGGGAGATATAATCTCTTTTGCTGCCCCCGTATCTGTCTCTTGGGGGAAGGAGGAGGCAGCGCCATCTTGTTCTACTGTTTCAGGTTTGGAGGCTCAGAAGATGGCTAACATCTGGCCTTGCTCATCTCCTAAAAAGACCACTAATGCAGCTTCAATTAGCAGAGCTAGTCAACCTCCCCAATCACCTACTAAGAAAACTCAGCAATGGTCCTATCAGCCCGCTCTTCTGCACCAGGAGAAGGGGCCATGGGAGGTAAGCGACAGAGTAGGCGCCCCTCCCCACTCTTTGCCACCAGTGGGGGGATGCCTGGTGAGCCACTGGGCTATGTGACAGTTTCGGAGCAGAATCTTGGGTAGTAAATGTTCTACGGGTTGGATATCTACTACCCTTCGATTTCACTCCCCCTCTCTCCAAGCAGCCCCTCCATCACTTGTTGTATGCAAAGGACTCCCTGAGTTCCTACCTCTCCATGGGGAAATGAGGAAAATGATAAAGAAAGGAGCAGTGGAAGTAGTCATGACAGATCTGAAAGATGCTTACTTCCAGATTACAATCCATTGTGCTTCCTGAAGGTTTCTACGCTTCGGCCTGGGAAAGAGATTGTTTCAATTCAAAGTCCTTTGCTTCGGTCTAACAACAGCCCCTCAAGTGCTCACAAGTGTGCGTTCATCTTAGTGTCATCCTGGGCTATAGGACTATAGGAGTGCCTCTTCATTCTCCTCCCCCATAAATTCTCCTGTTCTCGGATGCCTTGTGTGAGAGTTGGGGAGCTCATTTGGAGGACTTTCTGATGTTTGGAGTCTGGAGTCTTCTGGACAAGCAGCTGCACATCAATGTTCTGGAGCTGAAAGCAGCCTTCCTAGCATTTCAGGAGTTTCAAGAAAGTGTTGGGGCACTCTGTAGTTCTGATGTCAGACAACACTACAGTAGTCGCTTATGTAAACAAACAAGGGGCTAGTCTCTCACCAACTTCACTCCCTCATGGCGCTTCTACACCAGTGGGCGATAAACCAATCAGTAGACCTCACAGACAGGTATGTCCCAGGCAAGAGGAATGTGGTGGCCAACAAACTGAGTCATCGGGGTCAGGTCCTGGGGACAGAGTAGTCCTTACATCAGCAGATAGTGGACAGGCTCTTCCTCCTATGGGGAAAGCCAATGATAGATCTGTTCGCAACAAGGTTCAACAGGAAGCTAGAGGTCTTCTGTTTGGTTGTCCCAGACCCCTTCGCCATGGTGGAGGATGTCTTACAACATCCTTGGGACAACCTGGAGGTTTACGCCTTTCTTTCCTTTTGCCTGATCTGTCAAGTCTTGAACAGGGCAATGATTTCCCGTAATCTCAGGATGACCCTTGTAGCTCCCTGATGGCCTCATGCAGAATGGTTCCCCTATCTACTAGCCCTGCTGTCAGCAGTTACCAGACAGATCCCTCCAAGGCACAACCTCCTCTGCCAGCCTCATGTTGAGAGATATCACCAGTCGGTAGGGTCCCTACCTCTTCACGGCTGGAGACTATCCAGTATCTCCTCCGAGTGAGAGGCTTTTCTTTCAATGTCTTGCTATCTCAGAAGATCTTTAGCAAATAGCAGATTTCCTAGTTTTTCTCTGGAGAGAGGTCTTTCTGTGTTTGCTATCAAAGGTTACAGGCCTAAAAGATGTGGACCTGTCTTCTTAGGAAATCTCAATGCTACTCAAAAGCTTTGAGCAGTCTTGTTCTCCTAGAGAACTTAAACCTCCTAGTTGGGATCTGACTCTGGTGCTAAGTAGTCTCACTCAAGCCCCATATGAATTGTTACTGACGGTCATCTGACAGAGACTTGACCCTTAAAACGGTCTTCTTACTGGCTTTAGCTTCATTGAAGAGAGTGGGAGAACTCCATGGTCTCTCTTCTAACGTTAAACACACGAGGGTTGGGGGTCCATATCCTTCGAATTTGTCCAGGAATTCACAGCCAAGACTCAAAATTCTTCGGCTCATGATGACAGATTTGAATCCTTTACCATCCCCTCCTTAGGAGATTTTGTTGACAACAACCCAGACGAATTGCTCTTATGTCCTCAAGCCGGGGTGTCAAAGACTTCTTGTAAGCACAAGCCGGGTCAACAAATAAGTGTCCAAGAATACCACCTCCTTCTAGATCCATGAGGTTAATATGTATGCTTATAGCTCTTCTACAACCTCGGATTCTAACACAGTGCATGCAAGAGCACATGATGTTAGGGGTTTAGGCCCTTCATTAGCTTTTGAGAACTTATCTGTTTGGAAGATTTTGAAGGCTGGTACTTGGCTTTGTTAAACCACCTTCACAATCTTCTATCTTCAGGATGTTGCCCGGCTGCTCAAGTTGTGTAGCTCATCCAGTGCCCCTAGCGGGACAATTTGTATCTTACCTAAGATGATGGTATGAGAGGGAGTGAATGAGATGACTGGTCCTTTTTCTACCTTTTCCCCTTCATCTCTACCCACGGGCAGTAGGAAAATTGATCCATCATGAGCTGGAACTGGTTAGATACAGGTGAGTGAGCGGCCTTTCATTTTGAGAAAGTTTATTCATACACAAATATTTTTCTTGCAGAAGCTAGTCCTTCCTCTCTCTGACAAGGGGAGAGAAGAATGATATCAAACAAAGTGGTGGCTAACGTAGGTTTGTTGTCTGAACAGATATAGCTCTTTAACGTCCACTTACACAATGTTCCTTCACACTGTGTATTAGCCTAGTTGTCTGACCGTTTGGTAAGCTCTTCTATTTGACAAGTCAGAGGCATACATCTCCTTTCTCTGCTTTAGTCTAACCTGGAAATGAAACCAGGTGTGCTGAACCTCCAGGCAGTTCAAGACTTTCCTTTCCTCCCAACAGAGGTGAGTCCTAATCCTCACATTAAGACCTAGGTTTGTTCCACACATGAACAACGGCAAATTTTTAATTAATTTGTATTTTTCATAGCTAACAAACCCACAATCCTAACGTACATTGCCCACTTCATGTTACCCCACAAAGTGATTCCCTGGGCTGGAAGAAACTGATACGTCATGGCGGTCTTGGGTGAGGCGAGGTCGGCTGATGCCCTCTCTCTCATCCGATTGGCTGAACCATGTTGCCACCAATACCTTGTTCTACAATTTTGTGTGTTTTGTACCAGTTTCCAGCTGGCGCTAGAAGATTTTATCCTCATGTTAAGACTGTAAGTTTGTTAGTTATGAAAAATACAAATTAATTCAAAATTTGGTTTCAAAACCCTGGCAATTTCTGTTGGCTGAAGTTTGAATTTTCATGTAACTTGCTGAACTATTACGATTTAAGAACTGACTTACATTCTCTGCATATATCATGTGGGTTTGTGAGCCAAGGGTCTTACTATTAATCTAAAACTAATGGCTATTTGAGTGGTCTAGTATACAGGTACCACCTTTTGCTTCTTACATTATTACCTATATTGCTGGTGATGTCCAAAGAGTTTGTGGTTTAAGGCCATCTTTATTCTTCTAATGTCAAGGAGCTAACTCCTTGCCCTTTGGATATCATTGCTACCAGACAAAACAAAAGAAACTGTGGAGCATGTCCCATGTGACTAGTCCATTCCTAAGACCCCACCTACACAGCCATTCCCAATTAACTACTGTAACATATTGCTAAATGGAGATCTCACCAGTTTATTGCATTAATTTATTGTGAACTGCATCATGTTATTGCATAAGAATATGATACAGTAAGCCCCGTATTCGTGGACTCACCTATTCGCGGATTTCTCAGTGGAACGTATATACACATTATTTGCGGAAAATTCGCCCATTGGCAGTATTTTTCTAATTACTGTATTTTCATATCATTTTCATGACTAAATGCACTTTTTGTGATAACACTATTGGAATACTCAGGTATAAGCATTTTTAGAGGGGTTTTAAGTATTCGCGAATACGGGGGTGTTTACTGTACTCTCCAATGTACTGCTTTGTTTTGTCCAACGTTACTGGTGAGCAGTATGAAACCTTCAGTTAGATGCAAGGGCACAGGTCACCATGTCAATATTAGCAATAGTTATGTTGGAACTCGGCAGAAGAACTGGCTTGGTTACACTTTCATCTTTTGTACCTAACTGTCATTGCATGTTTCTGTCATTTCTGCTGTTGATTTCTGTGGTAGTGTGTTGAAGAGGCACAGGTCATTTCAATAATGGCACCTTCCCTCACATCTCCAGCCCTGGGAATTCTTTCCATTCATAATTTTTTTTCTTCTGGTCTATGCTCACTATTGGCATTTGATTGCCTGTGCAGTAGTACTCAACAAAAATATGCATAACTATCCATGATCTGATCTGAGATATTGGCTACTTTCCTTCAAAAACTGTTCAAGAATACATTAAGAATTAATTATGATAAAAAAACTACAGTACCTGGTATGAGAATGAGTAGAACCATTAGAGAGCGTCCGGTGATTTCGTATGTGCTCAGATTTGGATCGACTATGTCCATGAGCAAGTTTCTGTTCGTCAGACTGATTGGAATATGGTTGCTCTCGAAGAGCTATCTGGTACGCAACTTCAAAGGCTTCACCTAAGGTAAGGATGACTTCAGTGGCAAGTTCCTGAGATAGAAAAATAACGCCCGTTTATAGTCACCTCATTTTTTAGCATGGTAAGAATTAAAACAAACATGTTAAGGTGTTCTGAACTTAAACTAACAGGTTGAAAAACATACTTCTACTGCTTAAGTGTATATTATTGTGTAAACAGTCTAGATGACCATTTAAATATACACATAAAAAAAATCTTCTATAAAAAAATGTAATGCTAATATTATGCTTACCCTGGATTGTACTCTAAAGACATGGCAGTAGTGCCCTTTGGTTTCCAAATCTTTGGTTATGTATGCAAAATGGGATAAATCATCAGCATCTTGACAGGCACAATGAATGTTACGAATCTCGTGTTCACAAACAAGAGCCTGAAATTTTTAAAAGAAGTCAAAAGTCAGTTATAACCCACCAGTTTTCAAGGTAAAAACTTACTCAAGAGATTTACAACAATCAGTTACAAAACTTACTATACTGTACTTGGTTTTAGGTTTTAAATCAGTATTGTACCTGCATATAGTTCTATGCAAATAAAAAATATGATACTGTACATCACTTACCTGTGTTACAGCATCGATAAACTTGACTCCTCTATAGGAAACAGATAATACTATTTTTGGGATTTTGGCACCTTCACTTGTCGACTTCTTTAGCTTCTGGATGGACTTCATGGTTGATTCCGTTCCCTTAAGCTCCTTTACATGTGTGGAGCCAAGGTACTGCGAACAACAAAAATTCTCTCAAAAAATCATTCCTTGATTAGAAATGAGAACATTCTTCAATGTAATTATAACCACAGAACCAATCTAATGCTGTCAACACAGTACTTCCAAACTTACGTAACAGTACTGTACAGCATTCTTGCACCTTTACATTAAAAGCTTATTACAAAAATTCGTTTCACAATTTTTCATAAGAAAGGATGTAACATTTTAAAACCACTGCCATTCAGAACAAGTGAAGGTTTGATACTGACCACGATAAAAGTTCCTTTGCCATTTACTTACAGTAACATTATTTCGCTCACCTAAACTTATGATGGTCACATAAAAAATCTTTAAAATTTCAGCTGACATAAATTATTACATGGTGAAAGGAAAATAAACATATAAGGCATGTTAAATGGCACAACTTAATAATTTTGCCATAACTTTTATCTAGATATTATGATGGTTGCATGAAAATCTTTAAAAATTTCATCTCTTTAAAAATTTCATTGATGTAAACTATTCCATAAATATTGTTTACTTTAACTCTTCAAGCTGGGTGAAAGGAAAATGAACAGATAAGGCATATTAATACCATAACTTAATAATTCTGCCATAACAATAAATAGAAATTATACAATTTTCACTTTTATAGATATTATTTTACTATCATGTGATATAAATTAAAACTCAATAATTTAGTGATGCTTAAACACAAAATTATTTTTGATCAATCAGCATGAATCGTTGTGCTTCATCAAAAAAAAAAAAAAAAAAAGAAACTGGGAAAAAAAACTTGAAATGCTTTGGATATGTTATGAGATGGAGCCAGGAACAGATTCTGAGAAGCAGTAGGCATGGAAGTACCAGAATGAAGACTTGTAGAATAGCCAAGGAAATCATGGAAAACGGGGACATATGAATACCTAGACCTGAATGGGATTCTAGGTAGAAAAGAGTGCAGGACAATAAAATATGGAGAAAGCTCATTTCATATCCAGCCCTCTGAAGGGAAACCTGATTTGAAAAACATTTATGAAGTTGGTGATGATGTACAGTACATGATAAGATGTGAAGAGCCATAAGGTTCTTCAAACCTCAACTTACTTGTGCAACATACTGTACACTAGATGTGACTAGTGCATTGGGGTGATGTCTCCACTGAGTGAGTAAGGTATTGGGCACTCCAACAACCAACTGGGAAGGATCCCGAATATTAAGATGTCCAATGTCATCTGTCCCACACAAATCTATAGTGGGTTGTGCACGAGGGGCTCTGCCAAATGATGTGTCATTATAACCAGTGAATAACTACATTATTGCATACCTACAAAACAGTGAAAAACCTACATAAAATATGCCATTTCATGAGTGTTTATGTGAATGCTAAACAGCATTGTTATAAAAGATGTTTTCAGAGGCATAAGCGAGTTATTTAAGTCTACATCCCTGGAAGCAATAGTTAAAATTTACTTACAAAATATCATGCAAATTTACAACACAAATAACTTTCACAAAATCCACGAGTTACCCAATACATTGTCAAACCTTTAGGACTTGGCAGAGTATTACTAGGTAATAACAGAACTAAAGGTAACCTCAACAGCTCACCATGGTTGTTAGCATTCTTTGATGCTGTGAAGTAAATAGGAAAGCCCTTTAATACTCAAGGCACTTATTCATGCTCTTAATATTTCATTCTGACTATGTACAAACTTTTTTATTTTCCTTGAATGTTCAAGATTTGTAACAATAGATCTATGACATATTTTATATTCAAATGTTTTAACCATACCTTAAAATCTTAACTCTCTTAAGCCTGTCCTACAGCATTTGTTAGACATTTTTAAAGTTTCACTAAATTTACTACTTGATTAAAGACATAAAAGAAATTTATCATTACAACTGCCATTTACAGTAGATGCTCTAATACTGTACTTCTGAAGCCAAGTGATCATTAACACAATGCCCATAGAGGTTTTGACAAAAAAAATTTCCAAGCTTTACTACGTTTTAGAAACTGACAAAGAAAAAGTGTTACCTGTGTTTGGTAACTGGTTTGCTTTAAATATTTTGTTTTCACTAGTTTAATATATAGGCTATGATGCTTTTACATATTTTTCCCTACTGGACAAAATGGTTTGAGTACAAAATTTTTCCATACGAAGTCAAAAGTTACCAGGTGTATGGGCAATCATAATAATAAAATTCAAATCATGGTATGAGTGAATTTTCTGGTATCTAATGCACATAATTCCTGCTGTGGATTTTCTGGTATGTAATATGGATAATAGTATAGTATGTTGTTTTTCCTTGTACACATTTCTGTTATTACTGTGTATAATTGCTGCAAACTGCTCATAAACTGAAGTGCCTCAATGCAGGTAAATACTAAAGTTAACTATTAAAATAAATGTTTAATGAAGTCTAATGTGTTTTCCCTTACTTGGCAGGTGGTTGTGGAGCATTACGTTTCTTTGTGCCTGAGCGACGAATAGTATTTGTAGCTGTCTCTGGTGGACGCCGTTCCCGAGATGTAGTTGAAGGCAAATCATTGAATAACTGCTCTTTAAGCTGAGAGATGTCCGAGTTCTGAAATATTTTTGGTCACCCATTAATATGGCAAGAAAGAAGACTTCTGTAATAAAGGTGTCTTTAAACAGAAGCTCTTAATAAGATTCCTATAATAAAGGTGTCTTGATACACAGAAGCTTTTAAGAAGATTTCTGTAATAAAAGTGTCTTTAAATACAGAAGCTTTACACTGTATCTTATGCACTAAATATTTCTTACAAAATCTGAATACTGTGTTTCTGATCTCAAACAACACTTGCAAGTTTGCACTCATAAAATATACCGTAAAGGAAATTAATGGCTCACCAACTTTGTAAGTTCAAGACTCAAATCATGTGGATTAAGTGCAGGTGGTAGCTCAGGTTCTAAAGGTCGATCTCCAAGCGAAGCTAAAATTCTTTTTCGGTGACCTGGTCGAGTGATTTCTAGTACAGTGGTTAGTTCAATTTCCCACACTTTTCTTACTCTTTCCATATCACCAAAACCATTTTTATGGAAGTTTTGTGCATACTGAGGTAATCTGATTGAGTCTAACCAAGCTTCAACAGTGTCAGGGAGGGAGTACGTAGATCTTATAGCATGGAGTGGAGTCGGTAGCCGAGAAACAGCTTTCATCACAGAATGTTGATGTGTTGGCTGGGTAATACCAAGCTCTTGCAAATCACCAGCTTCAAGAATACCACCATTCTGATATAAAAAATAAAGGTATTACTTCACAAATACAGTTGAACCACCCAATACATTAATGCATACAGTGGTGTACTGTATATAGTATACAAGGTGACAAATAAAAAAATAAATCAATAAGCACGACAAACTGAAGGAAACCTCATCACCTATGAATATAACATTCCAATCAAATTAAATCCATCAACTCTCGGAAAGATGCCTTTAATATTCCACAACTATAACATATAGTACATTCTTTCCACTTGGTTTATGTTATATTTACTTGGCCAATATTTTATGATCATAACCTTTGTTAATTTCAGTAATGCACAATTATGAATATCTTGTGTTATCTATTATAAACTGAGCAATCCACTAAACTTATTTCCACACTCACCATGAAGTCGGTATCATCGTATCCATGAGCAATAAATACATCTTCATACTGGGGCAGGCCAAGTGCACGTAACCAAGTTCCCACTGACTTTTCACCACCTTCGAACGTAGTAACTTCTACAACATCCTCACTACTACCGCTGCTAGATAACAGACCTAGTCCTTGTTGTGAGGGAGACAAGGATAGTCCTACAGAAATTGGAAATAAAAATAAACTCATTATTCTCAAGCACTTCCAGCCTTGTTCTGAAAAACAAAAACACCGAAGAAAGGATCTCTTGTTTTCTTTATTAATAAAGTCTATGAAAAAAATAAAAACTGTTTAGCCATTCTGCTTCTAAAAAGTGAATTTTCTGGTTACCTCTAAACAGCAATACTGTTATTCATCAAAACAGCCTTGAATTCTTACTAACAACTACAACAATTTCAAAATTTGAACAAACCTAATCTAGTCTGAAATTCGTGTTCAAGCTCTGCCATGAAGACACTTTCTCTTGCTAAGCCACCTCCAAAGCTGGCCATAATATCGTTGATTCTTGCCCATTCTTCTGCCTCCTCCAGAGGGGACAGGAGACTTCCCATTCCTGGGGTAGGTACGCTTGTTGGTCCCATGTTGTCTCTTCCAGCTAAACTACCCATGGCACTGTTCCGACATCCTGAAATATTTTGTGTTACTGAACAAGTGTATGCACAATTATTGCTGTGGGCCAGGTACTGTGAGCTATGAGGTCATCCAAAGATGCTTAAATTTAGTAATAAATGACAAAATTCCAGCAAAAGGTTTTCATTCTTCACGAAATGAAAGTTATAGAACAAATACACAAATTTCCTTATTTACTGTTCAAAAGCCAATCTTGTCACATTTGAGTTAGTGTAAATAAAGGAAAATATCCTGCTAAAAAAAAATGACCATGCTAAACTCATATTTTTCACACATTATATCACTGTCACATACAATACAAATCAAATGATGATACCTTCTTGTTAGTGTGTTAAAAGGGTCCTAAAATGAAAATGGCAGAGACAAGACATCACATTCACCAATTGTACATGTAGTCAAGATTACAAATTCTCAAAAGGAAATGTTGATAAATTTCCTTAAATACAAAATGCTTTGCCAATTAAAGGAGTGAATCTGCAACTACATACAAAGGACAACAAAGTATGACTTTACAAGCTTACATAAATTTAAATAGGCAGTTGATATATAATCCATTTTTTACACTTTTCCATTACTTAATCATTCTGAAAGTTAAAAGTATCGGAACCATTGTAACTGTAAGCCACAAAATGTACACCTAGACAGAAAGAACTACATTAAGAACCCCAAACAAAATGAGAATACCATGACAAAATTTTGGATGAATTTAAAATACCTCTATCTAGCGAGGGCTTGAGAGATGAGGTTGTGCCAAGGGAGCGAGGGCGTTCTAAGGCAGACACCTCTAGTGCTCCATCCATGGGCGTAATGCTCCCACGGAATAACCCTGGCAAATAGGGAAAAGAATCATTGTTAGTGCGGGGGAAATAGGGGCTCAGCTCAGATGGGTTACTGGGCATGCACGATGGATGAGAAAGCTGTTGAATGTGCGTGTATACACTAAACATGCATTAAAACTGGTAAGACAGGAGATGAGGAGAATGGTACAGGTGTTATTTCCGAAGAATTTTTATATTTCCCTTTCCCTACCATTACATTTATGGTGACAATTTGTAGTATGCAAGGAACCCAGCAGTTAAAGTCCCTTTTCTTACCTGGGACACACGCGCACACACAAAACTGAATTAAGACTGTTGAAATTCTGAAGCAAAGTATTGGCATCCGATGCACTACTAGACCAGACAAGCAATTCATTCTTCAAGCCTCATGTGGGCCAGCCTTGTCCTCTCGTAAGTAGCTACTCATATTGCGTAAGAGACGACCTTTCAAACACCTTACCTCACAGAAGGACCTCTCAGCCTTAAGGCCATTCATTCCCGTGTTGCATAGAGGACTTCTTTGGATATTTTGTTACACCACATGCTAAAAAAAATGTTTTCCCAATGTAGCTTATTTCCAAAACAATGGACTGGCTGCGTAGTCAGTAACACACCACTTAGCACACGGGATGATTAACAAAGTAAACATCTGACCTGTCCAAAATTTATAGAATATCTTTCTCCCCCTCTGTCTGACTGAACCATCTGAACCTATAACACTAGTTGAGCAATAAGACGCAAAACCCACCAGTTTCGTGCGTGACGTAAATTGCGAGCACTTACCAGCAAAGGGGACGTCACTCTTGATCTCTTCGATGTTATCAGTGGAGACGCTCTTATCGGAGAGGGAGGCCGAGACGGAGGACAGCGAACACGATGACCCACCTGCATCAACAGCCAACACTTCTTCGGGTTCGGTCTCGGTCTCGATGTCCCGCGAACCGCGTTTCTCCTGGGAAGGGAAAAGATTTGTTACTGACGAAGAAGAAGAAGAACAAATTTCTATCAGGTTAAAATAGCCAAGCAAACACTTAACAGAGACTGTGCCATTGACAGCTACCGTATTCGTTAAGATTAATGATGGGAAATATCATAAACCCCTCCTAATATAATGCCCTTTGCTGTGGCATTCAACTGACAGTGTTGCTTTAGGTGATTTTCTCATGTCACAATGTATGTGAATCATTGACATACAAACACCTATCTCTGATGACCTCACTGATAATACCATGAAACAACAAAAATAAATATTAATAGATAAAACTCACCTGTTTGTGTAACTTCCATTTATATTACACATCGGAGGCAAAAAGCTATACTAATTGATGAAGAAGCAGTATTTCATAATGCTTTACAATACAATAAAAGATTTCAAAGGTTTTTAAAGTTACATACTTAGTATTTTCAAGTAAACCCCACAAGTTCAAACCGTTATCGGATTCTGGAGTGCATAAATCTCCTTACAACATTTCTGAAGGTCAAAAAAAGAAAAACCCGGTGGCCGGACTTCCTGGAAAGCCAAGATGAAAGTTCGGAATACCAAAGCATTGGAATAGCATAGTTTTTCCAACATAATTTCCCCTTTCATAACAGTATGATTTCACATAAAGTATTACTGTAGTTCTGGCTCCTACAGTTCTTGAATGATTGAGGTAAACCCAACAAATTGCTTTGGAAATCAACAATCTCTCTCTCTCTCTCTCTCTCTCTCTCTCTCTCTCTCTCTCTCTCTCTCTCTCTCTCTCTCTCTCAGCCCGTTATGGAGGACCTGAATACTGAGGCTCTTGACTCAATTGGTCTGAAAAGACAGCCCGTGATTCACGATTAACCGGAACGGAAGCAACAGCAAAATGTTGTTTCTAAATCCCCTAGACTTCAACGTACGAGAATTTCTAAGTCACTTACATTACATGTCGGTTTCATGGGCAGCCTACTCCAATTCCCAGGCTATTGTGGATCTCGAAGTAATAGTGGGATTAAGCACAATGCTCTTAACATGATTTGGAGACAAACATTACCTTGTGAAAGTCATAAAAACCATTCAAATTAACCTAAGTCAACACGATATTATATTCCTGTGCGTAACCTGCGCCCCATCGAAATGGCGTAGGTCCTATACGTTCTTAATAATGTAATAATTTACCCTCTCTCTAAAACAGCGGCAACACACACTTTTAATATAGGAAATCAACCACATGATATTCATGCACAATCTCATACATATCGTGAATCACACTATAAGACAGGGATCTGTATTTAATAGCAATGGCCAAGCGACAAGGAGGCAAATTTATCTGTAATAGTGTTTCTCAGTAATGTGTAAAGTTCCTATTTTCACTGTCAATGAACTTCATTTCTTCATTAAGACAAAATCTGACATTCAGAATAGAAATTACGATGTAATATTTTAACCGATAGCAATTAAAAAAGATATTGTTCCTATTTCCACCCATGATGTAACTCCAGGATTAAAAAAAATATCTGTTCATATCTTAACATCAGGTGAACAACACTGAGTTGGTGTTAGTTTCCATCCAAACTAACGCAAGAATCTAAATGTTTTCACGCATACGCCGAATGCCAGCCACAAACATTTACCTCTGAGGAGGCAACGACAAAGAGGAAAAACAGGAAGGAGAAGTAAGCTAGAGTTCCCAAGTTAAATAATCGACTGACTTCAGAATGTTTCTGAAAACGTAAACACTGAGAAGCTAAACCGGGTAAGAACGCATTCGTCAAAATCCAGGTAAACATCCTTTCGGAGCACAGGCCAGCTATGATGTCAATTACGTGAAGGAGAGAGGGAGAGACATTAAATTATCATAAGGAGAGAGAGAGAGATAGAAAATTATCATAAGGAGAGAGGGAGAGATAGAAAATTATCATAAGGAGAGAGGGAGAGATAGAAAATTATCATAAGGAGCGAGGGAGAGACAGAAAATTATTATAAGGAGAGAGGGAGAGATAGAAAATTATCATAAGGAGAGAGGGAGAGACAGAAAATTATCGTAAGGAGAGAGAGAGAGATAGAAAAGTATCATAAGGAGAGAGGGAGAGATAAAAAAATATAAGGAGAGAGGGAGAGATAGAAAATTATCATGACATTATGCAAAAGAGAGAGAAAGTATCATAATATATAGATTAAAGATCGAGAGAGAGAGAGAGAGAGACAAGATCCAAATAAAACTGTGTAAAGAAGAGGATAGGAGAAGAAAGAGAGAAAAAACCTCCACATATCCACGAGGAAAGCATCGAGAGGCGAACGCAAAACAAAGGATCAAAAGACAGAAAGAAAAAGGAGAAAACAAATAAATCAATCAGACAAGATGAAACTCGAAGAGCCGAGAGAAGAGTGCGCGCGCGCGCGCGCACATGGGGGGGGAGGGATATGGAAGTGTCCTGTCCCCCACTTGAGGAAGGAGAGTAACCGATAAACAAAAAGATAAGCACCGGAGAAAACAACCCTGAGGGGAGATCATTATCTGAGCCACAACCCAAGCAAAACCTGAGGAGTTGTCTGAGGGGAGATACGAGGCGTCGTCTCCAGAGCGTGGCTTCTTCGCTCTCCTTGGCTTCAGCTGAAATTCGTCTCACATTAAATTATATCAGGCATTTCACATTTCATAAGGGCTTTATAATAAATCTGTCTTTGTACTGGGTGCTTTGCACTTAGTAAGCAGGAAATTCTATTCGGTGGAAGCTTTGCGAGTTAAGTGCCATTTTCTGGTTTGTTCTATAAGAAAGGTTGCTTGTTTATTTAAATAATAATAATAATAATAATAATAATACTATATGGGTCGATAGGGACTAAGCTATGCCTTACATTAAATAAAATATTAATATGAGCTTCTAACCTTCTCTCTCTTGTATTCGCAACATCACCTTTTTCTTCCCTTTTTTTTAAAGAAAGAAACTCGAATATTCATATCTTTCCTTCAACACCCATTCTTTGCGCTTCCTAATACTATCATGAAAGCCTGTACAAATATAAACAATACGTTGATAATTTTCTTATTTCCACCGAACGGACTTCATAACTTCACCAAAAACAGAAAACCCGCCAATTTTTTTTTTTTTACTGCACCCAATAATGTGGGCAGCACACGTTTGCGGGTACTGACGTGGTTCCAACTGCGCAGAGTCTGATTCATATTTAAAAGTAAACTGTGATAGAATAAAATACGACCATAACACGAGAGTGCTAAGGAAAAAAAATAAGCCAGACTACAATCAATTATTTATCTACGTCCATCCACGTGCGTCGGAACAAAGTCACCAAGAGAAAAACGACCGCCATTTTTTCCTCCTCTCCAAATTCTAAATGTCGTAACTTGCTGCGGACAAGTACCTATAGGCCAATCTATCGAGTGACGCAAAAATACGAGGAAAAAAGGCGCTTGCCAAGGATGAAGGAATGACATCGGGCTGCCAACCGTCCACACGTGCATGCGGACTTATAACTGCCTTAAATCACTGTCAAATTATGCGAGATTAGAAAAGCGGGTATTTTAACACCTGTTGCTTATAACGTTAATATGCCATTAATATTTACCCAGCTTAATTCGACTGTCGAGCAACGCCATTTGTCACAGATTCTGTTGGCAGCGAAAGACTAACTCGTGACCTCACAAGGCTCTGGTGCTGCTTATTTCATTCTGCCTCTAGAGTGATAACGGCTTGCCAAAATTCGCCCACTGGCCATACGAGAAACGGCCACACACACCTAATAATACATAGCTTAGTTAAACAAGAACAATGTCGACCACATCTCGACATTGTTGACATAACTGGATGAAGCATTCGAATAAACATGAACCAAACAGACTCTTGTAAGGTTCATCCATGGGAAAGAACAACAACAAACATCAAGGACGAACTGAGAGCAACGACAATTATATGCAGAACACAATAAAGGAAACCTCCATAAAATATGATGTATATTTCATAATGTGAACATGCCAGTACACAAGGGGAAGAGACCATTATTCTTTCTCACTTTGACTTGACAGACGTTGAAGACACTAAATATTTAACGTCTTTTTTTTTTTTAAGCAAATCGAATCTGAAGAGAAGGACGAAATGGACGAAATAAGATAAAAATCTTTCAAAACCTATGAAACGAGAGTAGCAATATAATCTGAAGCTGGGTCCTTTAAAAGAGACTGTTTAAGAGCGTAAAATGTCAGAATAACGCGCAGTGTTATCAGGATATCAAACCAAAATTATATTCTATTTAAACATATGAATATATGACAAAGCCTGAAAAAATCCGAAAGATTGTATAACTTCACAGTATATCAAGATGGTCAAAACAGACGAGAAATTAAAATGCCCTCAAGGACGATCTTTTCATCCTGTGCCCGACCGTCAAATTTATTTATTCCCTCGAGTGTTATTATAACACGACTTCGACAACAGTTAGAGGTTAATTTCCGTTACATATCAATTTATAGAAATAAAATCTGAGATCAGTCAAACGGAATGCTCATTTGCCATTTTGCAAACTTAATAACATCAATGCATAACAGACTCGTAATTGATGCACGTTTACTCGCTGGGTCTTGGTCCTAGTTCTGGGAATAATTACAATCTTACGTGAAACCATTCATAACTCTGAATTACTCGCAAAGCCTCGCAACCCTTAAATACTGTAAATTCTAAGAGAGAGAGAGAGAGCACTATGTATCGAAAGTCCAAACAGGATTATTTCAAGCACTTTCTACATGTCAAGATTACCCAGTAAGATAAGAGATACCCTCTCTCTCTCTCTCTCTCTCTCTCTCTCTCTCTCTCTCTCTCTCTCTCTCTCTCTCTCTCTCTTACTGAATTTGCGACCTCCGAAAGGAACGTTAGCCTTATTCCAAGGCTGATCCCATGAATAGAATGTTGACAGTTTTGTCCCCTAGTGGTTACAGGCAGCGCCTCGTAAAAAAAGGAATTACTTGGCCCTTGGTACACAAGTACAAGATGTCTGCCATGGAACATACTTGCCTGAGAGTTAAACCTTCGTTGCAAAGTACTCTGTCTATCTTGATCTGTTCACCTCAATGACAATTAGCTTGTTATGTGCATTTAATAGTAAATTTTTGACGCAGGTAATTCTTTGAATTACTATTGTGAGTACCATTCGATGCGTAGCTCGTGTAATTTTCTGTAGAATAAGAGTAATGGCTTTTATCCTAAAAACAGAATTTATCCCACGTAGGGAAGTCAAAACACCTCTGGTAATTCAGAGGTACAAAATTTCCTAAATTTATTCATCATGTATGGAAAACACAACACATGCAGGGTTCTTTTTTCAACTGACAGAGAGCTTTCATTAAAAATAATGGAGAGAAAATTGACGACAAAAGTATTCAACGTAAAAGTATACGACAGCCTAAACCATACAATAGCGGAAAATAGCAACATGAAATCAGATGTGCTCCACAACTGAGTCGTACAGGATTAAACTTTCAAGATAAGTAACATTAAAAATTAGACCATTTAAAGAGCCTTCAAGACAAATAGGAATTAAAAACAAATGCAGTACAAAAAATTCAACCCTTTAAAATAAGTGTAAAGCCAGAGTGAGTATACATGTTTTTTTCTACGTATATACTTTCCTCATTTAATGTGATAATATACTATTCAAAGGCTTTCCATTGACAGCATGATATAAAATTCTAACTAAGATTAATCTCTACGAAGTCAACACGTAAGATAAGTATTTCTAAATTACACAATATAAGATTAATCTCCACGAAGTCAACACGTAAGATAAGTATTTCTAAATTACACAATATGTTAATTGTACTTTGTTCACTTTGTTCTGCTATAAAACACTAGGGAATATAATGCCAGTTAATAACAGAGAAAATAACAAAGAAATATTAGTGTGAAAGGGCTAGTATCAAAAATAATAATAATAAAATACTAGTGCCATTTACAAACTAATCTTTTATAATGCAGAAAATAATAAGTCTTCACCTGTACGTACATTCCTAACAAAAGAAAATTACTGGCAAACTTCGATAAATGCAGTTACTTATACTACTGGGAACTCACGAAAAAAATTTCGCATAAGAATTCTGTTCCACGTAAAGAAAGCAAAACTAAAAGAGACGAGAGTTTAATGAAAATAGACAGTACAGTAAATGACACAATTTAACGAACAAAGCAGTGGCAGACGGGCGAAAGATATCACACCATCGACTTTCCTCAAAATAAATTATTCTTGCAAAAAGACTTCTTCAACAGAAACAGAAAGTCACTGTATAGAGAAAATGGAAAGATATACACTGAGATCTCATAAATTGAAGAAAACGTCAAGATTATATATTCCAGAATAAACAATTTCAATGGGAATTCCAGGTCTTGAGACAAAATTTTTTGACTTCGAAAAAAAAAAATAGTGTGGAAGCAATGTTTAGCTAATGAAATTTTCTTGTGTGTGTGTGTTTGTGTGTGTATGAGAGAGAGAGAGAGAGAGAGAGAGAGAGAGAGAGAGAGAGAGTGCTTATTTGTTAAAAGATACATTACGAGTCAAAAGGAATCGTAAAAATATATTTAAAAGCAACGATACAAATAAATTTTGCAGTATATGAATAAATACCGATATTATTAACTCACATTTTATAAAAATAGTCATTTTACGTTATAGAAGTAAAAAAAAAAACCTGTCACAGTATAATAAGATGAATGACGAGAGGGCCTACCAACATCTAGAAATCGGAACATCAGGGCATAAACAAGGGTACATATTCGGATTACACTCATAGATACACATACTGTACCTCTGAAATCATTAATACTTCCCCTTACTGTAAGGTTATACAAATATATAATAAAGATTATAATGCATAAATATATATGTGAGTAAATAAGCTAAGACGATTGGCAGGGTTTTATGTATTATCACAAAAAGACGGTATATAGGAATACATTTCCATATAAATTTCTTGCTTGTACGAAAGCTTCTATGATCACCAACCCTTAATAAAAAAAAACATATAGTACATGTACATACACACCGCCAAAATAAACAGTCGTATTTTAACATAAAAACACAAGAAAACCTTGAAGAGAAAATTCATTACCGAAGTGCCCTATAAAAACATGACCTCGTACAGGAAGAAAAATAGATGACCTTCCCAAGAAAAAAAAAAAAAGTGAGAATTAAACAAAGAAAAACATCTCTATGTCAACTATTCTAAGCTTGGCCAAAGAGAAAACACTAACTAGTACAATCTAGCATTGTAACAGGACCCTTGATCTTGGAGTTGTATACTGTTTCAGCTATTGCTAAAGCACAAACTTATATATATATATATACAATATATATATATATATATAAATATATATATATATAATATACTGGTCTCAACTGTAATATTTTCATGTCCCGTGAAGATGCTGGACTTACAGGTTTTTTAATCACGAGTTATTTTACGTTTTGTATCAGAAAGACTCCTGATTTCTAGTGGGAGGATTTTGTAAGAACACAGTTCTATAAAGAAATTAATATTAAAAGGATTTTTTCGTTTAGTATCTATAACAAATACTATTTAGATATCAGTTTACGATAGTATAAAATTAACCCCTTTGTAGATATTCCAAGACAATAATGTACTCTTCAGAAAAAAAAATTAACACAGCTTACATAACTATATTCACTACCAGACTTACACGCACAGTATATGAGCCTCCAAATGAATAGAGCACCTGAGGTAGCTCCTACCACATCATTAAAATAACGTAATAAATTTTCACGCTCCGTATCGTTAGTGACGACCTTGAATATGTAATAAAGATAAATCGTCTTTAACATCTTCTTCAGTGTCGCCAGAAACGTTATCTAACAACATATCAGCAAAGACACTCTACTTTCGTTTTGCTGGTCAATAATGAATGTTTCGTTTCTTCCAATTACTTGAAATCGCTTGTTCTTCATATATTACTATGCGGTATGAAAGTTTCTTTGATTAAAATGCTAAGTAATCTTGGAGGTTTAACAGCTTTCGTTCATTTTTAAAAGTAGTGTAAAAAAATGATTGCTTCAAAATCCTCATGCAATCCGAATGCCATCCATTTCAACCAACATCTGTTTATCACAAGATAGTAACGATCTCTCTCTCTCTCTCTCTCTCTCTCTCTCTCTCTCTCTCTCTCTCTCTCTCTCTCTCTCTCTCATTACTTCATCTCCCAAGTTGGAGTTTAGAGCCCCTTGTATCCTAAATGAGAAATATGACACTAGGAATGAAAGTACTCCACAGTACTCTTTCTAAGTAAGCATACAATCTCTCTCTCTCTCTCTCTCTCTCTCTCTCTCTCTCTCTCTCTCTCTCTCTCTCTCTCTCTCTCTCTCTTGTGCATCAAAGACAAATGAGTTGCAAAAGCGTACTAAAGGATAAAAACTCATCCGTCCGCCCACACAAATATTTTTACTTGCTGACTACAAGTTTATTTATAAATGTTCATGTTGGTCGGCGTGAGTGAGTTTATAAATATATGTAAATATATACACACCCATATATATATTATACATACATACGCACACTTTTATGTATGAATGTATATACATCAAAACACACACACACAGCAAACTTCATTCATGAAAAGTGAGGAATTTACAAATTAGTGAAAACGTTCAAAGACGAAGCATGACACGGTGGATTCTGAAAGGGATATTTCATGATAAGTAGGTCAACGACTCTACTTTATTAACGTCGTCTTGACGTCGTGTTAATGCCGTTTTTTTCTTTATGTTAATGCAAACCACTTCAATAGCGTTCAGAATATATCGATCTCGTTCTAAATAAAATAAATTACTAAATAAATAAATACATAAATACAAGTATACACACACACACACATATATATATATATGTATATATAAATACATATATAAAATATATATATATATATATATATATATATATATATATACAGTATATATATATTGTAAAGCTAAGTCCATAAAAGTCCATAAAAGGCCACAACGAAGAAAAGCCATATTCAAACTAACTGAATAAGATGGCCGTAAAAGGCAATTTTCCCAAAACCAAGAACATCCAACAGAATATACCCTTCAGTAAATCACCCTCAAGCGACAAAGAAGTCCTAACACCCGCACCCACACCCACACCAACACCCACGTCCACACACACACACCCTCCGCCATACATGGACGAGACACCCATTCACGCGTACCCTCATGCCCTCTTTTTCTCCCTTTCTTTTGAGGGATCCCAAATTTTCTTAGCTCGCCGTTTCTAGCTGCGATTTAGATCGTGTTAATGCCCATCAGAGTAGAAATGACCTCTTTTTATACGTCTTAAGCCTTCGGTGATGGAGAACGACCTTTGGCTGTAACCAAAAAGAAATCAAAATATTCTAAAACAAAATTTCATCACTATACAGATGTATTCACTTTCATTTATAGAAAGCGAACTGAATAGATTCTTTCCAAGAGCTATTAAAAGTTTTTCCCTGCCATATACTAATTTGAATAACAAAATTATTTTCCCTAAGTTTACACTTTTAATATGTCAAGTTATTCAATCAATATTATAATCAATTTTTCGTGGCAGCGTCCGTTACGTCAAAAATTCGCGAACACAATACGGGAACTGATACTCTTCAAAATAATACAAAGAATTATATAAATAAAGATAAAAATTACAAAAATAAACAAAAGTAGGTCGTAACTCAAGTTTTACTTATAATGTATCAAGAATCCCGTTCCGATGTACCTGAAGTCTCCTATTTTCACAGCCACATTTCTATGTGTCCGGAAATTATTTCCTCTGGCAAATTTCAGAAGGAATTACAATACGATTAAGTGAATTCTAAATAACAGTGACATCATTTCCGAATGACCTTATCACAAGACGCTTAGATTTGTTCATGTTACGAATGAATAGACTACGATCGTTTTATTGAAGTTTTATTTGTGGTTTAGGAGAATATATACAATAAATGTTCCGTGTTTGTGTATATGAATGCTTTCATAATGGTATATATCTTTCCTGATCATGAGTTCAAAGGAAAAAAATAAAAAGTGACATTCATATTATATATATATATATATATATATATATATATATATATATATAATATATATATAATATAAATATATATATATATATATATATATATATATATATATATATATATATATATATATATATATCAAACTAGCATGAAATAATGAAAGCAGTACCGAGCGCTTTCGTGTATTTTTGATACACCTCACCAGGGTACAATATGAGAATGAAAACAGTTTTGTAATTTTAAAGGTAAACATAAAAACGGAAAAAAAGTAAACTATAGAACAACCAAACAGCCTAACCAAGAAGCAAATGGTCCACTGCCAAGAATTACAATTACAGGATAATTACTACAAACGGAAATGAAACTACTATGTAATCCATTACATAGTTACTGAGTTTTCGACAATACATTTCGTAAGCCAGTTATCTAGCTTATATTGTCCATTGCTGATATTAAACACACTATTTGACTCATGTTTTATTATGCTAGAGTCTATAATGTTTCTTTTAATAATATCTCTACAAAATAAAAAAAAAAAAATACACGAAAGCGCTAGGTACTGTTTCCTCTCATTGTTTCCTGCTGGCTCTTGATATACAATCTTCATGTGTTACTTGTAAGTATATATATAATATATATATATATATATATATATATATATATATATATATATATATATATATATATATATATATATATATATATATATATATATATATAATATATATATATATATATACATATATACATATATATATAATATATATATATATATATATATATATATATATATATATATATATAGAGAGAGAGAGAGAGAGAGAGAGAGAGAGAGAGAGAGAGAGAGAGAGAGAGAGAGAGAGAGAGAGAGAGAGCAGCAACGAACCGTTCCTTCCAAAAAAGGGTGGTTCCTGAGACACAACAAGACTGCAGTCACTTGCACGTTCTTCCTTAAACTGCCGAAAGAAGACAAACTCTGTGCAGAAAACTTTTCACATCATCAGCCTCGTCCCATACACGCAAAAAATAAACAAAGAAATAAACAATTTCCCTAGGCTGGGATGTTACTCGAAGCCACGCTTAATGAACCATAATTGGTCACCCGACTCCGTAACGAGGGAAGACCAAATTAGCCGACTGTACTCATTTAATAAAACAAAAAAAAAAAAAAAAAAATAAAACAAGTTTACACCAGTTTTCGCTTAGCGATCCCAGCGTGCAGGCAAAGAGAGAGAGAGAGAGAGAGAGAGAGAGAGAGAGAGAGAGAGTAACGGTTTGAAGAACACCGCGAAATGTGGCATAGAGCGGCATAACCTTGATCTTTGTAGGGACAGGGAACAGGGTAGGCTAGGTGGGGGGGAGAGGGTTTAGTTGTTGGCTAAAAGTATAAATTCCTTTTTTTTTCTCCTTTCTTTTTTATGCGTTGGTTTACTCATTCTGCCAGCGTGCCCATCTTCCCACTCGTTGTCTTATTAATAGTGACATTCTCATCTTTTGGTACTCTCTCTCTCTCTCTCTCTCTCTCTCGCTAAACTTCATCGTCACCCGAGATGACATCACTTGTCATTAACCGCTCCCCCTGCCCATGTCCCTGCGGTACCCTTGCCCTTCGACCCCCTCTTTGTTGGGTATATGGGGGGCCGGGGGGGGAGGGTTATGGACCGTGAAACATGAGTGACAGGTCATTCCTATCTATTTTCATCGGGCTAAATGTGACTGACAACTATCATATTTACTTCTATTTTTTGATAACGAAAATGTTTACTTCTTTATAGCATCTAAAAATAAATGTTGCCAGGCCTGTTTACTCAGTAAATGTGTTTACTTTCCACACGTAATTACAGAAGTGTTTACTGCTTTAAAGCATCTCAGGACAAAACTAAATTTAGCTAATTGCAAATTTTTACACAAATATCTTATTAAAAATATTTATGCATATATAAAGTTCAATTACAAGAAAACTTTTATATACTCATCGTTTACTCCTATACAGTACATCACAATCTACAAAAATGTTTACCCTACAAGAGAATACAAACATCGGTAAACACCACCTAATCACCAGTACCCCAGCCGTCACGTACCGATTATAAATATACAACCCACATAAAAACTGTCGGGCGAAATAATCATTCGCTTTATCCTGAAGCTTCTGGTTTTACGCACTTCCTAATCAAGACGTCACTGAAACGTGCGCCATACTTGGGCGTGTTAATGAAAGCTGGCAAGAGCTTAATTTAACTTGCATATCATTTTTCCCGTGTTGCCCGCTCACGTTTTGAGTCACCCGGGGAAAATAATGAAGGTTTAACCGCGAATAATGAAAATAGTAAGATGGAGCAGGGGTAGGACATGTTTATCATAAGTTTTGTTATTAATAATATGATAACGATAATAATCATTTTAAATATCAGTTTATATATTAATAGCCTTCTTCATTCAGCAACCAGATATTTAAACGTACTGTACACTCTCAAGAGATTTAACCGATAATAATAATAATAATAATAATAATAATAATAATAATAATAATAATAATAATAATAATATGAAGAAGAAGAAGAATGCGAGTTTATTATCGTAAGTCGTATTACATTTACAATAATTAAAATATTAATTATTTTCAAATCAATGCACACATTAAAAACCTACTTAATACAACATAACTAGCGAATATTATAATTTCTCAAGAGACCTACCAAAACAGTAAACGCTTGGTTCCCTTGGGTAGTACAGAATTTAAAACGGAGTAACGCGTACTTTCTATAGAGAGAGAGAGAGAGAGAGAGAGAGAGAGAGAGAGACGGCGACGTTATAAACTACACGCAGTTTACACAAAAGCGATTTATTGCGACAGCCCGGAGGCAACTCTCATCAATGTATTTATACACAGGCGTCCGTCACAAAAATGGATGCGAGAGCCATGTCAAACGCCCTCCGCAAGACACATTCCCGGCTGAGGGAGGGAATATCTTTACGGCCTTCGCAGCTCGCTTTGTGTGTGCGTGTGTGTGTCTGTACATCAAGGGACGCAGCAACAGCCAATTCCGCTGCAGAAAACAGGTATTTTTGATGCTGTGGGTTGCGTAGCTGAAAGGAATGGCGGGCGGCCTAATCAAGTAGCCACAGATATAAATGTTTTGTGCATGTCGTAAAAATAAACGCTGTACAATGTTTATTAAACAAAAAATTGAAGTTCACGTCACCGTGAAATTTTGTTCCCAATGATTCATGATGAAAACTATCAGAATGTCCATCAAGAATGGTCAATAGAAAAAGAATAAAACAAAACAAAATAAATGTATCTATGCGAATTTCCTAACCTTTACACAGGATCTATATAACGACAGTAAAAAAAAAAAAAATTAAAAATTCCATAACACCAAAACCGCGACATCTAAACATGAAAAGCTAATTAAATTCACCGATACACGAAATCACCTGCGCGTAGCAAAATAGATAAGGTGACACGTGTGGGCACTTACATTCGCTGAGGAAAAAATGGCTCCCTTCTCGTCAGAGTAAAGGACCCATAATTCTTGTGAGCCTTTTCTCGTCTCCAGAGGTTATTTGCTCCCCCTTTTTTTACGCATTCTGTAGAAACACTACTTGTCAATGCTCCCATATATCTTATGCGAGAGAAAAATATTAAATGCTCCCTATATATTATGAGAGAGAGAAAATGTTAAATGCTCCCTACATATTAAAGAGAGGAAAATATGAAATGCTGCCTATATATTATGAGAGAGAAAAATATCAAATGCTCCCTATATATTATAGAGAGAAAAATATGAAATGCTCCCTATATCTTATGAGAGAGAAAAATAAGAAATGCTCTCTATATATTATCAGAGAGAAAAATATGAAATGCTCCCTATATCTTATGAGAGAGAAAAATAAGAAATGCTCTCTATATATTATGAGAGAGAAAAATATGAAATGCTGCCTATATGAGAGAGAAAAATAAGAAATGCTCCCTATATCTTATGAGAGAGGAAAATATGAAATGCTCCTTACTTATTGTGAGAGAAAAATATCAAATGCTCCCTATACATTATGAGAGAGAAAAATATGAAAATAGGAAAATGAGTGACTGGCACATCTTTGCAACTTTCCCTTGTGAAACTGCAATTTCTCATTTCCTCAGATCGCAGGAGTGTGGACGACGGTTACTCACCTTAGTTAACGAATGAATTGGTCAATCAATCCTCAAGTCCCATTTACACAATTACTTAACACCGTACCAAATATAACTGCATGCGGAAACTTCACACATATGAAATTGAAAGGGACACGAAATACGTCCATAATGGAAGCAACTTTCATGTGTATTTGCTTATATAAATCACCTATCATACGTGTATAGACAACAAAAAAGGCTTGGAACGAGAAGACTCATTCTGGTGTGGCTAACACAAAATTGCTGAATACGTCCACTCCACTGCGCGTGCTCGAAGCACACGAAGAACTGTTCCACTAATTTTCAAGATTCAAATGACGCCACACGTCACTTCTCGCTAACAAGGATTACACTGCGACACTTGAAGGTTTGTTCCCCGCAACACCTTGCCAAATCAAAGACTTCCCCCACGCGATTCTGCGTCATCTTCCCGCCATGCCCACTTACCGTCACGAGTGCCCCCGATCAGCAAGCGACCTTGCATCACACCACTTGTCTTGCCATTGGCACTGCAGCTTACGTGGCAATCAGAGCTGACGCATTTTCTGATAGCTCTCTCTTTTTTCTCTCTCTCCTTTATACCTATACTTATAAATGTTAGAGTCTGCGTAAACTGACATTCAATCGTTAACATCTACTTCTTCATTTTTTTTCCCTTAAACTTGCGTTCTATTCAAGTACAGAATCGTTATTTAGTTTTTACTTAAACTTCCAAGTGTCAGCTTTTTTGTACTGTATTGCAACATTCATTTCCGGAGGGCACTTCGTCCCTTATATTAATCCTCGGGAGCCTCTAGGCATGACCTTGAAATGCGCTGCAACCCCTTTCCTGTTACGATAAATGAATTTGACCTTCGTCGTAGAAGAAGGTGAACAATAAGAAACCCTAGACGTGATAACATCATGGAGGAGTCTGACAAGTGGATTCCATGTTGACTAGACGAAAAATAAACAACCTGCCAAAAAAAAAAAAAAAAAAAAAAAAAGCCTTTGGAACAAATCGTAACGATGCTACCCTTAACAAGAGGGGCTTCAAGTGTCTACCCTCTGACATGATAAAAAAAAAAAAAAAACAGCGAATGGACACGAATGCATAAATCATCTCAAGACTCAAGAACCTCTTCTTCGCACAGCATATTAAAGCAGTTTTTTTTTTTTTCTCTCAAATACGTGGTGTTTGAACAAGCGTGATACATTAGCTACCCAACCGAGACTTGCGTTATGCGTGTTCTGATATGAGGACCGCCATAATAGTTAGGACATTTTTACACTGATAGGGAAAGATTCATGTCTTTGACACATACATCAATTTTATGAGATCAAGTCCTTCAGTAGCTTTGAATATGGCAAAGCTTGTGTATAATATGCTAACAATAATGGTAATTACATTAATCATAAACGGTGCTCTTTCAGTCAGGCCATCATACGAGAGTATGACTAATTTGAAAAACTTAACCATTAAAGCTTGCTCTCTCTCTCTCTCTCTCTCTCTCTCTCTCTCTCTCTCTCTCTCTCTCTCTCTCTCTCTCTCTCCTTTTGTAAAACTGCCTACAGTGTAACAGTTGGGAACGAGGCTCAGTGTTTGTTAACGTAACAGATCCGACAAGGCTAAGGTCCCATTCCTCTGGGGTAGCCGACACCTCGAGATTTACGTCACATTCCGCCACTTAAATCTTACACAGGTGAAAATGAAGGCCAAACAATGGATACAAGAATGAGTTGTGGTCTTCATACGCAAAACCTTCAAAAGTGAGTGAAGGTTGGTGATGGAAAATAATGGAGAATTAACGGAAATACATTAATAATTTGATCGAATTATAGACAACCCGTAAACTATTTGCAACAGGATAATTAATACAAGCTACCAGTGCAATTTCGAGCTCAGGTTCTTAATGCGGAAAGAATACTGATAAACAGATTATGTATGTATGTATGTATGTATGTATGTATGTAGACCACAAACTGGGAAATATGATTGCAATAACAATAAAAATTGTTGAGAGGTGTTCCCTTTACGGAGCCCGTAGCAATCACAGAACGCAAATGGGTTACACGAGAGAGAGAGAGAGAGAGAGAGAGAGAGAGAGAGAGAGAGAGAGAGAGAGAGAAGAGAGAGAGAGAGAGAGAGAGAGAGAGAGAGAGCCAATCTCCAAACCACCATCAATGTTGACACAAACGGTAGTAAAAGCCCCCATGAAAAGGATAAATATTCACACAGGAAACTAACGAATGACTTCCGCTTCGAGAGGAAAGAGCGGATTCCTTGAATGGATCTTCCCCTAGGTTTCAATCTCTTCTGGGAAATTCCCTCTCTCTAAAAAGGAGAGAAACACACAACAAACGCTATTCTGTCAATGGGATAAGTTCGGTCACCTGATGTTTACGTGTGACGTAAGCAGCCGACGAAATTCTTTTCGACGAGTTGCACGCTGTAAACAAACCGTGCAATAGTGCAATGAATGTGGTGTCTGTGCGGCCATATTGATGGGATTTCAATGGTCAGCATTTTCAATGCCTCTACCTAAACATGGAGAGAGAGAGAGAGAGAGAGAGAGAGAGAGAGAGAGAGAGAGAGAGAGAGAGAGAGAGAGAGAGAGAGATGAATTAACGTTCCATCACTCGGAACAATTTAATTCATACGCCTTCAGGGGTTTAGAAGTTTTTTCATTTATAGACATCACACGTCAACGGTGTATCATCCAAGGCTGTTCGTCCTGAGGATCTTGGAACTCCATGTATACGCCCTTCATACACTATTTCTGAAACAACACTAAATCCTAAATTGGGAAAACCATACAATTTTTGCTCGTAAACCTTCACCTTTATCATTCTTCAGAACTGTTATTATTTTAGGACAGATAATAAAGCAGTTTACACAAATGTCTAAAACTAAAACATTCAAAGTCTAAAAGTTTTAAAATGTAAGTTCCGCCGGAATTGTTGCGAGTAATAAAGTAGGGAAAATGTTACTTAGCGCAGGCTGGAAAAGATAAAAGCACCCCCTTCATTAATACAGACTCTAATAACACGAACGAGGGAAAACTCTATCAGTTCAGAGTGAAAATAGTAAAACAACTTAAGAGAGATCGGTCTCCATGAGTGAATATATAAGTCATAAACAATCAAAGTACACATATCTAAAAGCACGAAAGCGACACGTCTCAAACTGAAATGAGAGGACCTTTTTCTAAAAGCAATCCAGTCAACAATAATTAACAATAAATGTGCAAATACACGACCCTTTCTATATAATTAAAAAAAAACACGTACTGTAGTGGCTCTCAGTGCGAAGCTACAAAATGGGTGCGCCACCAGAGAGGCACAGTAACGCCAAGTCCCCTTTTCGAGATGATTTACAAGCCTTGGTGTAAGGAAGGCTCAGCTACGCGACAGAGACTGGCATCAAATCCATCCGTCGTGCAGTGCCATAAAGAGGGTACATCTGGCGACTGAAAGGCTAATAATCTAACTGCAAAGTGCAACCTCATGAAGGCGGGATCATCGAGGCAAATCTGCATCGACAAAAGGGGAAAGGAAGGGATCGCTCTGAAGGTTGTGGGGTCCGACGTGACTTCTGAAACGTTGAAAGCCTCGCAGGTGTTTCAAGGATTGGATGCGGCCTCATATGCGACCCTTTCAACGCCATCGTGTACAGACAAAATGAGATTCGTTCCATTCTGAAAGATTAATGCGATACGCCGCCACTTCTGACAAGACACAGAAGAGGTGACGACATTGGGAAGGTGTTCTATTGGACATGTGGCGTCGCTGATCAATGACATCCAGCAGTTTGATCCGGCCACTAATTAAATGCAAGGGCTGAACTTGCAAATATACAGTGCTATCATCGATTGCTGTGAACAATCTACAGTTTACTTCTTCCATTCACGGTAAAATTTCAAGATATACAAGGTCTTTAAAGTTTAACTATCGGATTCACTAAAAATCCAATATAATTACATCTACCTTTCACTCCAATGGAGACACACTATATGGCTGAGTCTAGTGAATATCAACTGACTCTGCAAATGGCGATATTTGTGCGTGGCACACTTCCACAGCTTTAGCAAACTGCAAACTTAGGAGAAACCAGAGCCCAAAGAACAATAAACAGCGAGAAGTGTGTGTGACAATTCCACGACGTGAAATGTGCAGTTTTATCTAGCTGTCATCTTAAGATAAGGATAACAGACAATATGGCATATTCATCAAACAGCGATGTTTCATGACATCCAGCGATGCTTCTTTGACTGACAACAAAAATCCATAAAAGTAAAAGAATGAGAGGTTTATAATAGGGTTGCGTGTTGCGTGACAAAAGAATAATCATGGATTTCAAAACTTTAAGCCCTCTGACATAATCACATGAGAGAGAGAGAGAGAGAGAGAGAGAGAGAGAGAGAGCGACCTTGGGAGGTCCTATAGCAGGAGGGCCACATACACAAGAGAATGCTCTTAGTCTCAACGGTTTTGCACTCAAGAAACTCCTTCTCAAGCCTTCTCAACAACATCCAGTCATTGTGCCGCTGCGTATATGTAGAAGAAGCAAAACAACAATAACGACAATTAATAATAATAATAATTAATAATAATAATAATAATAATAATAATAATAATAATAATAATAATAATAATAATAATAATAACTGTAGTTCTACTAGAAGCGTAAAACCACAGTAGTAGTCATACTGGTAGAAAAAGTTATGAGCAGTAACTGTGAGATGTGACACTTCAAGGAATTACGGAAGATTTGGCATGAAGTGCCACGAAAGAAAATGGTACTGTTGGTATATTTCTCGTAACATTATTTTTCATACCCTTAAATTCATGTTTATGCCTATTCATTTTTTTCGCATTTTCTAAAATCTCCCTGAAGACAGACTTGAATACAAGAAACCAACCCCTTAAATAACAGCGTTCCACGCAATTTTTGAAGAAAAAAAAAAGAGGAAAATAGATTAAATCACATACTGCAAAGATCGCCATACTGTGCGTAATTGTATTTACTAAAAAAAATCTACAGCTTTCAAAACAAGTCTACAACAAAGACGGGCACTCGCGCAGCGCCACTGGACGCCGCGTCATCTTGTGAGCACTGATGCCGTGTCAGTTGTCTGTCTGCTTGAGCTTCTTAGAAATCCCACACATTTCACGACCCGTGTCTGGACGAGGTCGTGAGCGGATTAGCAGGATGACGACCGCCGCGTATGATGAAGACGATGACGAAGATGACAATGATAGCGGTGACGGGGAGAGGGCACAGAGGAGATGGGCAACAAGTGTGGCACGAATCGTGCCTCTACACACGTCGGTCCACTTCTGCCCTCCACGCCAAACACCATTGAACGAGGTTCAAGCACGGCTTATTTGTCCGGCTATCCCTCATATTATATATATATATATATATATATATATATATATATATATATATATATATATATATATATATATATATATATATATATATATATATTGTATATATGTACTTTACTATCATTATGGGCGGCTCCAAACCCTGTAAACGTTCTAGTTTCCAGAAAGTATCCCAGAATGAGAATGTTAGCCACTACTCACTATTCATCCTGATAGTGAGCCACGGAAATCATCAGACTGCCAGGTACCTAATTCACTGTTTACGTCAACAGAGGCACAATGGACTTTAACGAGAGAGAGAGAGAGAGAGAGAGAGAGAGAGAGAGAGAGAGAGAGAGAGAACGATTTGTCTAACCCTCAATAAAGCCACTAATCACCAATCAACAAACATTTTTTTTTTAACGTTAGTTAAGTGTTCGTATTCGAGTCTCCGGAAGATGTTACAAACCACTATTGAGATCCTTCATCAATTAAATTTTTAAGGAATTAAAGAAACTTTTCCCAAAAATCTTCCTGAAGATATCTGTGTAGGAAGCATTCTATTAAATTTTGAATAAGAAGCGAGTCACAACAATCGATGACCACAGCGAGTCAGTTTACTTCCTGCGGATCGCACAAGAAGCCTGATCCAGTGCTGGCATAAGGCAGTCACTTTGAGTTAGACTTCGCAATCACAATCGACAACATTAGCAAAAAGGAAAGTTCATCATGACGCAACGCGGAATCCAAAGCAGATTCATAATAAGACGCAGATTAGAGGGGGATTATATGCATACAAGTGTGATGAACTGAATTTCAAGTCCAGTCAAGTCTTGTATCCATGCAAAACCCAGGCTAGTTCAGAAGGTTTTTACCACAGCCCAGTAACCAGTTCGCTTCATAATCGGGCAATTTACTTTTTATTTAAAAATTTTTTTTTTTTTTAAATATATTTTTTATCGATTCATTTAAATTTCGGCGAAGTGATTTACAAACGAGTTGGTGTTAATAAATTCACATCAGAAAAACGGCACAAAGTTGCGAGGTACTTATGCCCCTTTTAACATCCAAGAGTGAGTTATAAAGAGCAGAAGTCACTCGTTCAATAACGTCTCTTCAGCTTTTCGCCAAAGAATAAAGTTGTCAGAAACACCTGACTCTTATTTGTACATCTCATTTTGTACGGATCAATTTACCGCGATTTAGGAACATCTCACATTGCTCAAGTGGATGGAGTTTAGGCGACTTTATTGGAAGATTACTAAAAGACCTCACTGAGAGAGAGAGAGAGAGAGAGAGAGAGAGAGAGAGAGAGAGAGAGAGAGAGTCGGAGCTGGGAACACAAGACGCGAAAGAGAGAGCAAGAATGAATGATGGTAATGTAATGATGCTGAAGAATCACAGAACTAATTATATATATACACAAAGATACGCATTTATATGTATACATTATATATATATATATATATATATATATATATATATATATATATATATATATATATATATATATATATATATATATCACCTTCAACCACCCAAATCTGGAGGTATCACCAAGGGCAAAAGCAAAAACAAGCAGGAATCTGCTCCTCGCTCCGTGCATTAATGACTAGCTCCACCTGACTCCCGAAGTCACCACCTCACCTCCTGATACATTTACCCTCAAAACAACAAGAGGTGACCAACTCCGGCCCCCCTTGGCCTATTTCCCTTCGACGTCATTCCCACAACGCCCCTCCCCCACCATTCCCCACCCCAGAACACCCCCGCATGGAAACAAACATACACAGTGAATAACATTCGAAGACGTAAACCTTACGGTCCACCCGTGACAAGCAACTTTTTATTGGGTGTCGATTTAGAAAAAATAATTTTTTTTTTTAGCTCGCTTCGACTTCACGGGATCTTAAAATGTAAATATTTACGCTTCTTGCAAATAGGGGTTTCTCAGTAATGCGCTACCGGAATTCAAAGAAATGACCAGCTTTAAAAATACTGAGGGAAAGAATCTTTAAAAATACTCGCGGAAAGAAAGTGGAAATATTTATTCCCAAGTGTAAATAGTTGATTTTCTAAAATAAATATATACGGATCGTTCACGCGCAGTTGTGGTATATTTGACAAAGTTTATATCCTATAAAATGACACTGTGAAAATGAAAATATACGGATCGTTCTCACGCAGTTATGGTATATTTGACAAAGTTTATATCCTATAAAATGACATTCTGAAAATAACTATATACGGATCGTTCTCGCGCAGTTATGGTATATTTGACAAAGTTTATATCCTATAAAATGACATTCTGAAAATAACTATATACGGATCGTTCTCACGCAGTTATGGTATATTTGATAAAGTTTATATCCTATTAAATGGCATTCTGAACAATCTAACATTAACCACTACAATAAATATTACAATCAACACTGGTTAACGACAAAAAAGTTTATTTAAAATACTGTAAATTACTGCAGACGCAATGAGAAAAATCACATATTTATTCTACCGAATACTTAAGTAACCCCACTATGATCACTCCTTAAAAAAAACACTGAATATAATAAGGTAATCTACTGCTTACGCAACTCAGTTCAACAGCGTTCCTACGCGCGCTCACGGGATGTTGTGCCAAGCAGGTGCGCCCTATCTGTCCTATGCGAAAACTGATTATTACAAACGGCTTCCACGTGGCGCTGTACACATCTGCCCAACAAAGGCACAATTGCAAGTGCATTTGGCTACTGCACGTGTGCATTCTTCTTCCCACGCTTTCCATTAAGAAAATGCGACCAGAGATGACTGCGAGGTTAAGCAGTAAACAGTGCGGCTGGTTTTAAAATGACACATTGAAGTTGTCACGATTTCTTCTTACAGCATATCAATATCTTTGCCTTTTTCACTGTTAAGTGAAAGCTCGGATGTTATGTCATAAGTGGATAAAAGCATGCCAGTAGGTCGATGCTTGTATTGATATTTGTCCATACGTAAATTTAAAACTGTTTACAAATGTGACACAACATAAAGGTTTCAATACACAAAACGAGATTCACTGCAACAACGTTAAGTTAAATAAGCTCTGTGAATAATACCGATAAAGCATAAAAAACACCATCTCATATTTATTTCAAGCAATGTGCTCCAATGCAAAATCACATCACAAACTCAATGATAAGCAGAGAGAGAGAGAGAGAGAGAGAGAGAGAGAGAGAGAGAGAGAGAGAGAGAGAGAGAGAGAGAGAGAGAGATTTGCCTATGATTAAGCCCTGGTTAAAAGAACCCAGATTCAAGCTGCCTCCCTCCACTTCTTGCGTGATCTGAAAGCAGCTCTTGCAAAGCGCCATTCGCTTTGAGGTCAAGCAGTCCTCTGTAGTAATTGCCGCTCGCAAACCATTTGCATAATCGTGTGTAAATATGCTGCTTAGAGCCGGCATACAAAAAAAAAAAAATCTTTCATGCGATTCTGAAATATGGCAGCGTTAGTGAAAGGGCAACGCTTAACCGCCTTGTTTTGAATGTCGGTTTTATTTTTCCAGAAAAGTTTGCAAAATTATATTGCTCCAAACATCACCTGTATTTTCCTGCATTTAAGTTTTGATGCCAAAATAACATTGAAGTCCTCTCCCTCTCTCTCTCTCTCTCTCTCTTCACCAGGGAGCGAGCTCCAAGTTTTCATCAAAAACCTGTCCGAAATCGTGAAATCACGACTTCTTAACGGTACAGCCCATAAATAATAATAATAAAAAAATCAGGTACAACTTACCACGGCAACAGTAAAAGGAAATTGCGACACATCCACTGACAAGAGAAATTGTAAAATCTATTTTTCCCGTAGGAATCCAGAAATACTTCGAGTCTGCTTAGTAAATTTAAACATTTCCAGAACTTTTCCGTGCATTTCCAAGATGAAAATGCTTTTTTTCGTTACGTTTTCATAATGTATACAGAACCAGTTACAAAAAAGTGAAAATTATTATTATTATTATTATTATTATTATTATTATTATTATTATTATTATTATTATTATTATTATTATTATTATTATTACTGTGACATTCGCTAAAAACAACTAACTTGCAAATATACATTCACGAAAGTTGTCTAAAAGGCCACTGACTTGCAAAAAAAAAAAAAAAAATCCAAAAACAAGCCTGAACGGCCATTGATTTGCAATGGAAGCTTCACGGTGCAGACCGCATAATCTGAAAAACTCGATACCAGAGAGAAGAAAGTAACACATTAAATGTGAGCAAGATTCAAGAAAGAGAAGGGGAACAAATGCACATACAAGGAAACAGAAGTAATGAGGACAAGAAAGTAGGGGAAGCGAAAGAATAGATGACGGGCAAAGGGGAACGAACATTCTTTCAGTACAGTAATGGTTTCCCACTTCAAGTAAGTCTCTCTCTCTCTCTCTCTCTCTCTCTCTCTCTCTCTCTCTCTCTCTCTCTCTCTCTCTCTCTCTCTCCACACTCACACTTGACATTCATCAGAATATAAACATTTTACGTACTTGAAATAAGGAGGTAAAGTAAATTGTATGCCTTCAAAGTATCATATGATCTGAAAAGCAATAATGTCGAAAACAGTGAGTCACCTTCTTAGCGATACAACTTCATCGACCTCTCTCTCTCTCTCTCTCTCTCTCTCTCTCTCTCTCTCTCTCTCTCTCTCTCTCTCTCTCTCTCTCTCTCTCAGCCGCTACGCCCTAAGCCAAGTACATATACTGAGTCTACCTGTACCAATAAAAGTGGCCTGTGGGCACCTTCAAGCCATATCACACCCGGTAGGCCTAGCAGGTGTAGGCCTAAGGACATTTACCTGTGTGAAATATCGAAAGATGTAATGTTTTAGGAAATCTAAAAAAAAAAAAAGTCACGTATATCACAGTATCTGTACTTACTGTAAATGTTTCATGTTTACTGAAAGCACACTGCTTTAATTGTGCAACATTTGTCATCAGCTATTTGATTGCAAACATTTATTTATTTGTTCCTCTTAGCTTTATCTATAATTTATTTTTCTCCTCTTCAGTCTACTTTTACTTGTTTTAAGAACAAACGTGTGATTCATTCTATGAAAGCCACCTTAGCAAGTTGCAGGCATATTACAGTAGTAATTTGTTCTACATGTGTGCATAAAATAATAATAATAATAATAATAATAATAATAATAATAATAATAATAATAATAATAATAATAATAATAATAATAATAATATACGCGTAAAGTGAAGCCGAGTTCTGTTTACAAAACTTCAACGTATTTCAATAAAACTATAACTAATAAACAAGGCTTAAAATAAAATATTTAATCAATTCTGAGTAACCCAAATAAATTAACGAATCTGACGTAAACACATACAAAATAAAGAAAGAAAGAAAGAAATAAAAATAAATAAATGACTACGTAAGTAAATAAATAAATGACTACGTAAGTAAATAAATAAATGGACAAGTAAGTAGAGGGCATAGTATCGCCTACCCATAAACACATCACAGGTGTGACTCAGCCAGCGCAACCCCCGGCAATCTTCTTCTTCGCATCCCTTAAATAAAGGAATCCGGAGACAAAGAAAAGGGAGGAAAAAGGGTTGTCCTAAAATTAACAAGCGAGTAAAATATACCCACACGAAAGGAGCCACTCCCACCCCACAATATATGGCGCTGCTGTCTCTCTTTCGTATCGTGGGGAAGTTTTTAGGGTTTCACGGGGAAAATTCCCACTATTTTTTTTTTTTAACGGTTGATTGGGTCTTAAAAGAAAGAGCGAACGTTCATGTTGTTACTTTCTAAAATTAGAAGATCTGGTATGTAATTATTTCATATACTTATTCAATACCTACTTTTATACTGTATATATACAGTATATATATATATACATATTTATTTATTTATATATATATATATGTGTGTGTATATATATGTATATATATCCATATATATACACACATACATACACATTTATATATGTGTGAGTGTACGATTATAAATATTTGTATGTATGTATGTCTACAAATATATACGTAATAAATATATATATATATATAATATATATATATATATATATATATATATATATATATATATATTATATATATATATATATATATATATATATAATATATACATACAAACATATATATATATATATATATATATATATATATATATATATATATATATATATATATACACACACTCTTCCAAGCATTGTGTTTTGTCGGAGTGTTCGTCCGTCAGTCTCGAGGGTTCTATACTACTATTGTACAGCTTGCCATTTGGGGCGAAACCGCCGCTGTTCCCAGGGTAGCATCCTGATCTAATTCATATGCAGAACGACGTCTGCTAAATTACAGTCGTCCGACCTTATAGGGACGTTTCTACTGCTGCCACTCTTCAAGTAGACTGGTCGGCGCGCGAATCTCAGGCGCCCCAAAACTACTTTCTACAAGTTGTTAAGTTACATTAATGTATAAGAAGACAGCGAGCGATCTCTCTATGCTTTCTAAGATGTTCTCAGCAGACGCTGATGAACATCGAGATCACTGTGACAGGCACAGACAGCCACCTGGCGCGCTAAAATTATCATCAGTCGTTTTGTTTACACAATAGTGATAATTCACGGACAATCAGAATCTTACGTTTTACACTGACTCGGAATTATGGAATGTTGGAATTATTTTATTTTCATGTAATATATACATACATAAAAATCTTCATGATACTGTAAAATATACATACATACATACATACACACACACACATATAATATATATATATATATAGATATATATATATATATATATATATATATATGCATATTTATACATATATATTATATATAATATACATATACATCCATATATATAAACATTTTATCATACACACAAATATAATATATATATATATATATATATATATATATATATATATATATATATATATATATATATATATATATATACACACATATGGGTGAGTCACACAGGCAGACGGACAGACAGTGTGTATTGATAAATTTCTTATCGTTTGTTTAGGGTAAAACTGATAAATAAAAAAATACCTGGAGATTATTACTACGCAAAACCTTAAGAGTTTGAGCAAACACCAAACTCAATCTAGGTTACGTAACGCATGAGGAGTATGACAGTGAAATAATAAAATTTCTTATCGCGACCGCAGGATGAAACTGATAAAACGCAAACTAATAAAGTGAGCTCATTATCACAATGCAAACACCTCAAGTGCGATTTGCTCAAGTTTGGGTAAATACGAAAAGCAATCCACTTTACGTAACGCGGTCCCTTACCCTGTCTAAGCGGCAAGCAGAAACCTTCCCTTTGAACTAACACCGCTATGAGGGAATCGGTTTCACATTCTGGGTGTTATAGGTACAATCTCAAGTCAGTCTG
>NC_089782.1:45991321-46001321 GCF_040412425.1 Macrobrachium rosenbergii | reverse complement strand
CTCTCCTCTACCACTACAGCCGCCACCTGACACAGTAACAGTGAATGGCCCTCTTTATGTAAGGCCTCCAGTGTCCCCAGTTACCATCATAACATTTCTTGACTGCCACGAAACGAGAGAGAGAGAGAGAGAGAGAGAGAGAGAGAGAGAGAGAGAGAGAGAGAGAGAGAGAGAACCACGACGTATGTCACAAATGTAATTGAAATGTTGATCGTAATCATGTTATTTCAAATTACTGCCAATCTTCGTTGAGTCCGCATAACATTTACCCTGTAATTCCCTTATGGAATCGATACATACTGAAGTCGTTAATAAAAGATTTTCTCGCTAGTGAGATCTCCTTCATAAAATCCTAACCAGGCTTGAGGATGAGAGAGACTGCATAAGCCAAAGAAAAAACATGTCCACAAAAAACGTTAGTGTCTAGAATGTGCGAAACTTAACCAAGCCAAGCGAAGGGAAACAAAACATCAAGCAAAATAAATAAAAAAAGGACACCAGCCCCATTAAAAGCTCCTTAATCTTAATAGACCTTACTCATGAAACCATCACCCCTATTATCCCTGTCTTGTGAGAAAGGCAAAATGAAATTAAAACCTACGATCCCAGTAACACCATAACCTCACTCCTGCTGTACAAAGCCAAACCGTTTTGAACTCTTTTGGTGAAGGTGCAAATTCAAAGTTAAGATCTTACAACTTCTTTGCATTATTTATGAAATGCTAACAGACTGAGAAAATGTGAAATTAATAACACCGTAAAATCACTTGCAATTTGCTAATAAAGTAATGAAGCGATCTTAAAAACATCACGGCACTAATCGTGAAGCCAGTACATTAAAAAAAACTGCTATCTTAATTACATTATAACTTCTCTTACAAATAACTTGATTATCAAATATGGCAATCTTATGACAGTTTGGCTGATTAACGGTTAGCAATGGTCCCTGATACGAGTTCAAATTGGAGACTAGCTATCTTACTAACACAAAAACACCAGACAC
Source organism: Macrobrachium rosenbergii (assembly GCF_040412425.1). NCBI lineage: Eukaryota > Metazoa > Arthropoda > Malacostraca > Decapoda > Palaemonidae > Macrobrachium > Macrobrachium rosenbergii. The sequence goes on along the minus strand of NC_089782.1, from coordinate 46,000,318 downwards.
GAAGAACTTCCAGAATACAGTGCTGTAATCTTAGTAACTCCATAACGCCACTCACGCAGGACTTGAAAATTAAAAGCGAGCATCTCTGGGGCGGCATAACCACACTTGGATTGTAAATAAACCAAAAGGGCTGGAGAACTCTTAGCGAGAATTTACAACAGACAACAAGCTACGCATGACATTTGGTTCTTGAAACGACGATCTCATCATCGCCTCTACAGTATGCCTCTTCTCAAGCGCTCGCGCCAGTGGGAGTAAACAATACAGAAAATGAGGGGAGATGAAGGCCTTAGTTGTTACTTTGTTAGTTTGTAGTGATAAATACGTCTAATTTACAAAATTCTGCGATGCCCACTAGAAAGCGCAGACAACAGATGTTCAAGCCTTGTTTTCATGCAAGGCACGATGGTTTGTTTCGGGTTTGCTTTGTCGAATTTGCCTCCAAAGTCACGAAATCCCAATTGCAGAGGTGGTCCTGATTATTAAAAACGCATACCCTAATTATTGGAACACTAATTTGAGCTCTGTTAATCATCCCTAAAAAAATCAATAATGTAGACAATACAAAATACAAACCATGGCTAATGGAACGCCAGTTGTTAGTATAAAATAAGTCAACGCAAAATGCAAACCTTGACTAATGGAACGCCAGTTAGTAGTATTAAATAAGTCACTCGCACACAATGAAGTGATGCAAACGAGGAGGAATGCAGATCTATACGGTTGACACATTACAGAAAAAGAACGTTACGCGAACCGACAACGATTACATGAATTACACTTCCGTCAAACGCTAACGGGAGCTGCAATAAAGGTGTTAAGGAGCAAATTCATGAAGTGAAAGAAGAGTTTTGAGACGATGATGAAAGTAGAGAAGAATGATAACGATGATAATTGAATAACAGGAAATCTTGAGGTATAACAACTGGACATAGTGCTACGTACAACGTGGTTTAATGTCATAACGATAAAAATGATAACGATCAAAAACGTGAAAAATAATTACATGATGATTTTAATGACGACCTAGCAGGAAAATTCAAGAAAACACTTAAGCGATATGGAAATATGTCCAGTTTTTAGGTAATATATATCTATATTTAAAAGGACAGAATACATAAAATACGATGAAAAAAAGCGAACCTGATATGAACGTAATAAGGACAACCTAAAAGCGAACCTGACATGAACGGAATAAGGAAAACCTAAAAGGAAAATTCAACAAAATATGATAAAACTGAAATGGGACACGCTTGGATTACATAAATACAGCCGTTCAGAATAAAATCAATAAACATAATGTATGGAAATAACACAAATAAGAACAACAATAAAGATGCAAAGACAACAATATGAAAAAATCATAACGTGATTTAAATTAAACATCAATGACTAAAAAAAAAAAAAAAAATAGCAAAACCACGAGACGTAAAGATGTGAAAAAGCAAAAAGAACCAAAAGGCCGAATTACCAGAGGATCCAAGGATAAGTTTCACCGTGGCTAAACTCTTTCTAAAACTATCGGATTCCGAGCTCTCTTTAATAGGGTGCTCAGCTGTTCTGCCTTCTTGACCACGACAAATCTTTTGGAGAGCACCAAAGCTGCAGCTTGTAACTACATTCACATTGTAACATTACACAGATGAAAGATCTGAGACTAAAATTATATTTAAGAAGTTAAATATAGATATATATCTATATATATAAAATGTGTGTATGCATATATATATATATATATATATATATATATATATATATATATATATATATATATATATATATAATTTTAGAGCATTAATAATTGCCACGAAGTTGCTCGTTCCATGTTAAGTTCACAGGACTTACGTTTCAGCAATGTCTTGCATAGTCAGTGATGATCACCCTCCCAAGTACTGATCAAACCCAAACAATGTTGGTCAATTTAGATTTACATCTACAAATCTGAGGAAATTACATATACAATATATATAGGGTTTTATATATATATATATATATATATATATATATATATATATATATATATATATATATATATATAATATATCCATTACTACATCTAAAGGGATGCTTAGAGTATCAACAGATTCTCGCTCTAAGCGTCAGTCATTGCCAGGATCGAACTGCTGTAGAAGTGACTCCATGAGGTTTCTCCAATATAGGAATCATTTTTGCCCAAGAAGAGTTTCTTCACTAAGCAGCATCACTCTTTTACACTCCAGAGAGCCCAAGTGGCATCGTAGTGTCATCTTACTTGACTAAACAATGACTCCCACAGGTTTGTCTAAAATTCGTCTGCATGCCTGAGAACAGCAACAGGTGGTGGTCGTGACAATAAGAATTCATTCGTACACTGTGAGCATTGGAGACTATTGAAAAAAAAAACCTTTCTTTTCCATTTATTTATTTCACGTACTTACTGATTTAACAGCCTTGAAAATCCTACAATTATGTCCTAATATACAAACGGCTATGTAGATCACGGTAATGAAAATTTCTATTGTGTTACAATAATTTTAGGTGCTTCTGCATACAAAAAACCAAGAACAACTTAACATCACCTAAACACACAATAATAATAATAATAATAATAATAATAAATAATAATAATAATAATAATAATAATCCTACAAGTAATACATACTGTAAATGCACCCAATTTTAACTCCAAGAAACTACACCGCAAGACTTGATTGAAACTGAAAAGATATAAAATATTTCCTTTTTGTTTCGAAAACAAAAAAGTCGTCACTAACGCAAAATTTTCGAAGGCCACTGTAACTGACCATCGTCATTTATTGATTAATGAATCACATCACAAACTGGCGTCACTCCAACAAAGGTCAGCGAGGTAATACATGGAATGAATGTTACAAAAGAGGAAGTGTTCTCATGTGAGCATTTTACACAGGTCGAAGGGAAGTAAAGTGTATTGAAAACTATTAAATACAAAAAAAGACCTTTTATTTGCGATACATTACAAAGTAAAATAGTATACAAGAATAAACTTTAAAAATAATGTTGAAAAATAAAATATAAGTACATTATCTATTGATATGTGTCTATATAACTGGCTTTCAGCAAATGCAACTATACTATCACATTTGCGATTCTCTCTCTCTCTCTCTCTCTCTCTCTCTCTCTCTCTCTCTCTCTCTCTCTCTCTCTCTCTCTCTCTCTCTCTCTCTCTCTCAGTAAAATATAAACTTTTTCAAATGATAACGATGAAGGCTTTTCACTCTTGCTATTTACATTTTATTTTTCCAAGAAAACATTCAATCTACGAATTCCTTGCATTAGTACAGTAACCTTTCAGTTTTCAATATGTCTTTGAATATTCCAACAGTCAGTATTTATTTTTTCCATTAAAATATGTTTCAAAGCACCGTCGTAAATACTAATTTTCCTTTCTCCTGCTCAAAATACACATACAACAAAATACGTGCCTGGCATAATGAAGATTCAGTATTAACAAAAAAGAATTATGCTGCTAATTAAAGTATTCTAAATTCTCATCCAATTCTCACGACCGAAGCAAATATTCACAAAAATCCTTAACCTAAAATCTCTAAATCCTGAAAGCCAATTACTGGCCATAATGGTTCACATAATACCATTAAAAACTAACAGAAAATAAAAAAAAGACCTTAAATCATTAATAAACAATTTAACCCACAAATCTCACATTTCCTTCGAAGATACGAAGTAATACTTTTATACAGAGAGCAGCAGACATTGCACAGGAAGCGAATCTCTTAGAAATATAAGAATTAAACACAGAGGTTGTCACTTGTTGCCTGAGAGAGGTATCACGATATTACTTCGTCTCCGAAGTCATGCTATGTTGTAACAGAGTGCGACTGAAGCACTGAAGCAAAGATAAGCCTGAAGCGTGCGCATCGCTCGAGTGCAGCGAACAGCGTATATGAAGTTAAAGCGTCACGGCGTCGCCGATGCAACGTGCAGAGATAAAAATGAGATTCTACGAAGGATGGCAATGGTTTCTTTTGGAGTTTAATCGCTAAAAGATCATGTCTGTCTGTGTGTCTGTCTCCACCTGATGCCCTTATCTAGCAGGTCTGATGCGACGCGGGAAGCAGCATAAAGAACACTCTTAGAAGAGGAAACCTTAAGCATTATGTGAAATCTAAAGCTAAACAATATGGAGCAGGAAACTTTCACAGACTCAAAGAATCCGAAGATTACTGATCTGTAAACAGTGACTTACCATGAACCCTACTCTGGCTTATGTACACCACCGGAAGCCTGGGTCTATCAAAGCCAAATACACAAATATGCTTTATCTGCCCAGGCGTCATTTAATGAATTCTCGAGTCTCTTACGATTTTTATGGTGTTGCCAACTGCAAAATTATCCAAGTGGTTTCTGAATCACTGAAGTCATCATACTAATAAGAGTTGTCTGAGGAAAAAAGTAAAGAATTTTCCTTTTTTTTGAAAGGAATAAGGGGGAAGTACCGAAACAAGAAAGCAAAAGCAAAGAGCACTTAGAGCCTGGCACTTATGTCACGACTTGAAGAACGGACGTTCAAGATAGGAAGAGTGGAGAATTCACCCTACAGAAAACCACCACCACTTCAAGTACAGTGGGTCTCTCGTAAACCAGACTGCACTTCTGAGTGAGAGAACGCAAGTATAGCTTACATGGACACAAAAACAGATAGAAAGCTATTGAGAAAAACAAGGCTCCCAGGAATCACTATGCTTTTGAACTAAATCACCGACAAGATCGGCTTGGTTTGTCATGTTTGCCTGCAAAAACGTGACGCCGTGCACATGACAGTCAAAATCTCAGGACATCACAGGAATCGTTTTCCTATATATTTATGTACAGTACATATATCTATAAAGATTTATAGTTCAGACTCAAAAATTATTTCGTATGTACATACAATCCTTGAAGACTGCTTCGCAAGCTAAAAATTATAAACTAGCCACCATTATGAAGAATTTATTCCTGGTGACTGGTAATTATTATCACACACTATATTCCATTTTATAGCTATGCACTGTGCAACATTTCAGAGTAAAAGGCTGTTTTTACAAGGACATCCAGCATACAATACCGAATTTATTCCTGTTGCAGAATTCACTGAACTGAGCAAAAGTAACGTTCGAAATTCAATGGCTGCTGTTTCATGCTTCGGATTTGGCCAACGCTTGTACTCGACAAATTCAGCGGCAACCGACTCATGCTTTTAGTTCAGCTGACACTTGCATTCATTAAATGCAGCAGTAGCCGATTCATGCTCTGAATTCAGACACTATCATATAACATCTGGAAGCGAAAACAGCGTCCGTGCACAAATTATTCTTATCAAACTGATAACGATTCAACTTGTCAGAAGCAAAAAGAAGCTGAAGCCAATTGTGGTCACGGACAAAAAACGCTACTTAATTACCAAAGCAGCCAAAAGAAATTAGGTAGCTTGAAAATAGCACAAAATAAATGACATAATCAATCATTTTGACGGGAAACAAGCAATGACTGCACAAGTCGCAAGTTGCTGACGAGTCTAAGCATAAGCAAGTAGCTTGGAAAAAAAAGAAGAAAAAGAAGAAAAAAAAGAAAGAAGAAAAAAAAAAAAATATATATATATATATATATATATATATATATATATATATATATATATATATATATATATAATTAGCAGGAAAGCATAAAGCGCAAAAGCTACCGTGCAGACAAGCGAGTACAGTTAGGGAAGCCAAACGGAAAAGAAAACTGATAATAAATAAAAATAAAAAAACTACAGAGTCAGCGGCTGTGGATTCAAAGAAGCTGTTGCTGGTTGTTCTTTTGGCTGTGTTGTTGTGGCTGTTGTTCTGGTTTAATGGTTTGTTGCACTGCTAAGCAGGGAAACAACGGATTGGTTTAACTGTGACTACTTCGACTACCGCTCGAATTCTATTGCGAGGATCTGCAAGACCAAAACATAAAAAAGCGGTCATGAATGGAACTTGGTTGGAACCTGGTTGGAACTTGGTTGTTTGCAGCGGAGATGCTGCAAACGACACAGGCTACAAATCCCAACAGCTGAAGTGCTCTACTTGTTAAGGAACAAATTTCATGCATGTGAAATCACATGTACGCCAGATATCGACGTTACAAATAATAAAAAAAAAAGTGGGGGGAAAAACACTGCATATTAATTAAAAAGTGTTGAAAAAAACTGCAAGTAAGTGCATGACAGTTGTGATAGCATTAAATAACTACAATTAAGGAAAGTAATGAATCAAATAAAGTAACAACTCAGAATATTAAAATAAAAGTTATAATAACAATGAAGACTGATTTGACACCGAACACTGAAAAAAAATACCAACACTACAAAATAAAAAGCAGATGAAAATGGCTTTTTGAACAACGAAATATAAAAAAAATCTTTCAAAGAGTAATGAGAAATCATAGAAAATTCCTTTAAGAAGTACGGACCAATTCACTAAAAACCACCATTTCAAAGGCCTATTAATAAAAAAAAAAATAAAACACGTCATGAAATAATGACCTACAACACATCATTTTAAAGGAGTCCTGAATATTCAAAATACTCCATTCACGATGATTGACCAATTTATCAAAATCATACCTACAAGGAGTGCTGGCCAATTTCTGAAAGGATGTCATGCCATTTACAGTCAATAATACTTACAGGACTCTCTTCACGAACTTGAGCTGATGAACTTTACAGGATGGTTACAACTTAGCCTGACTGACAGATAATTATGTTAACCTTATTGATGGCCTGTCATAGCATATCCCATTCCCGTCCAAGCAATTAAAATTAGTTTCTCATTATTATTATTATTATTATTATTATTATTATTATTATTATTATAAATAAATTTAACCACTTACGGCAGAAAACATGCTTGATAATTCGACTCCTTCCAGCTTATTCTGTAATTAAGCATTGCAGTACAAAAAAAAAAAGGACGCACATACAAGTATATTACCTTCTGAACAAGAGGGACTCTGCGCTACAGGTTTTGTAAAAATCAAAAGGAATACGAGTCTGAAAATATTTTTCTGTAAGTTCGTAATAATGAAAATATAGCTTTAAACTGGCATTTAAGGCAAAAAGCAACAGCAAAATCACAGTTATTTTAACAGAGATAAGTAACCATGTTTTAATAACTAACGACAGAATTTTTCACAATCACTTAATCTTCTTTGCTTTTTACCAAGTTCTTCCATGACTGGAAAAATTGATAAAAAAAAAATTTCCATTCGTAGTATACCTTCAGAAATACTCTTTGAGTCAACGTTCTGACAAAGTTTTTCACCTTACTTCAGCTCAGTCAAATCCACAAAGAGAGAGAGAGAGAGAGAGAGAGAGAGAGAGAGAGAGAGAGAGAGAGAGAGAGAGAAATTGATTTAACATTACTTCAGCTTAAGTCTACTACTGAGAGAGAGAGAGAGAGAGAGAGAGAGAGAGAGAGATTGATTTATCATTACTTCAGCTTAAGTCTACTACTGAGAGAGAGAGAGAGAGAGAGAGAGAGAGAGATTGAGCTTAAGAGAGAGAGAGAGAGAGAGAGAGAGAGAGAGAGAGAGAGATTTCACATTACTTCAGCTTAAGTCTACTACTGAGAGAGAGAGAGAGAGAGAGAGAGAGAGAGAGAGAGAGAGAGAGAGAGAGAGAGAGAGAGAGCGCCATATCTGAAGTTCACATAATTTCTGTTATAATGACACAGACGAACTTTACAGCCCAGAACCGGAGACCACAACAACAAACAAATATCCTTCCTCTGAAAACAAACAGCTCTCGCGTCGCGTAATACATCGTGACCCAACAGTTACAAGAGACATTACATTTGTGTAACAGGACGGGAAAACGATTTTGTGTCCACCGAGGACGCTGAATTAGGACGAAATGAATTCACGGCGGACATGACGCGTTGCCAGGGGAATATCTTGTATGATAATGGGATTTTAACACGACGAACATGGAATAAATTTCGTGAACAACTTGGAATCACGGGACGATTGGTGGAAGATGAGCATGTAAACAATGGATATATACAGTATATATATATATATATATATATATATATATATATATATATATATATATATATATATATATATAATATATATATATATATTCATATATATATATTAATATATTATATAATATATATACATATATATATATATATAAATATATATATATATATATATATATATATATATATATATATATATATATATATATATATATATATATATATATATATATATATATATATATATATATATATATATATATAATATAAATTGTCACTAATGCAAACGACACATTGACATTAAGTAATTACATATGTAAGTTTTAAAAATAACTTCGGCAGACGCTGTAAAACTAATTGTTATGCAGCTATCCTACTTTTCTAAAATGGCAATATATATTCATACCACAACAATGAAAAAAATAAAATAAAATAGACTCCATTAACAACAAACACTTTAAACAACTTGAAATGACCAGGACATTTATGAGCAGCGCCAAGAAAAACACAAGAGGTGTCACCTCGCTTAAAATATTATCTGCTACAAGGGACTACAAACAGTAACACGAGCTCCGGAGAAAATACCCACGGGCAACAAAGGCTTCAGAATACAGGTCAGTCGTAGCCACGAGGTCATGAGAGGCTGGAGAAATGACCCAACGGGTCATACGGGGAAAATAAATGACCCGAAAGACGTAAACATCAGTTAGTAGGATTTCCTACAGAGCGTCCGGACAAAGAGATGAATGTCTCATCCTTCTTGGTTTTCCCCAGGACAGAAGTCACGAGTTTCCGTCGCCGATCAACTTTCTATGTTCTTATATCTAGGGCATATCAGGACCGACGTCCGTTAAAAATGTGATTTTTACCAGAGCATTGTACTTATGTTTTCAACCAGTTTTTCCCAGGGTGATCTATAATGCTGCTTTTGTGTAATGTGAAGCCTTGGCACCTCACGATGAAAATT
>NC_089782.1:45968821-45986321 GCF_040412425.1 Macrobrachium rosenbergii | reverse complement strand
AGCACAGGAGCTCTTAAAGCTCAGTAAAAAAGGTATACTTTTTTTTGTCATAAAGATTCCACGACAAGATGAAAGCCACGTAAAAAAATCTAAGAAAGAGCTGACAACCTCAGTGGTCTGGTTAAAAAGATATACTTAACTTAATGAAGAAAGTATAACAAGATAACTGACAAGAAAAAAAAAAAAGAAGAAAGCACGACAAGATAAATAGAAGAAAATCAACGAAGATAAAGAGAAGAGGACGTGAGGCAAGGAGAAGAAAAGAAGCGCCGTGAGAAGATGAAGAAAAGAAAAATGACAAGACAAAGAGAAGAAAAGAAGAAATCACACCACGCGCTAAAGAGAAGAAGAAGAAGAAAGCACCACAAAACGCTCTTCCGGAAAGGACGACAAGATTAAGTTTTGATGTCTCAAAAAGAAAAAGCACGACAAGATTCCCGCCGGCGACAATATGAAAAGAAGGACTTTAAACGAAACAAACAAGAAAGTCATCTGACAAGATAAATAATATTAGTCACAATATAAAAAGAGGAAAAGAAGAAAGCATAACAAGATAACTAAAAGAAAAAAAAAAAAAGAAGAAAGCACGACAAGACGAAGAAGCGTCAACGAGTCGAAGAGGACGAGGCATCCCGAGAAAGAGGCGCCGATGAAGAGAAAATTCACGTTATGTATACACAAGCAGCAATTTCGGCACGAACGCTCTTCCGGTGCGGACCGAGATTACGTTTTGATGTCTCAGGAATTTCATATATATATATGAAATTCCAGTCATCTGCAGATATATTAGTCATTATAGCAGAACACTGTATATCGCTTATGTTACGTTATGTATACACAAACAGCAATATATATATATACATATATATATATATATATATATATATATATATATATAATATATATATATATATATATATATATATATATATATATATATATATATATATATATATATATATATAATATTCGAACCATTAATAATTACATACAACTATATATACCTTTCACTAAAGGTTTGGTGAATATATTTCCTGTTGGTAATATTCCGCCATTCTTACTAATCTATTTTCTCATACACAATACCGTACTTTTATTTGCAATGCCAATAAATACCCATTGCACTCGAAACCCCATAATCAACTAAGCCCAAACTATTAGATATTTTTCGGGGATCTAATAAGCTCTAAAAAATAATCTCACAAAATGTGAAGATGTAATTCTACAGGGACGCGTGACTTTTTAACAGATACATATACAATTATAGCAGACACAAAACCCTCTTAACTTTTCGAGTTCGCGCTTTTTGGATACGCTTGACACTACAAAGCCTTGCCTCTAAGTGCAAGGTATATGCAGCAATTATGAAGTCCGGTAGCGGGAAAGAATCCCGCATCCCATAATCAAAACGAGGTCACATTGCCGACAAACAAAGTTAATCTCGGTCAGAAAAATTCTATTTCTGCTGTATATAATAAAAAAAGAATATCTGTTTCATTATAATTGCATAATACTCGAACTGAACTGTTTGTTCCGCTCTTCTCAAAACTGCACTCTAATTCGTGGAAGTCTGCGTTTTAAATTAACTGTATTGGATTGTTACCTATGAATGTGTGAAGATTTTGAATATCAACACACTTTCGCTAATATTCCATTTCTCTTCCAGAAGGGGGCGGGAGAAGAGAACGCAACTAATAAAGCGTTTATTGTTAAACTGCCGAATCGAGGAATCCCTTTTACAGAAAATGTCCACATGAAACGTTCAGCTTTGGCGCTCCAAATGTATTCCACTCTTATTTAACTATTATTGTCTCAGTCTTTCTTTCCTTCACTTGAAAATTTTGAATTACACACTTCATCCATCTTCTATTATTCATTCTCTACACACGATTAATTAAGTTCTTCGTTAGGCGAGTCGGTAGAGCTGTGGACTAGCACTCGCTAGGCCCGAGTTCGAGTCTTCGGCGGGCTGATGAAGAGTTAGAGGAATTTATTTCTGGTGACAGAAGTTCATTTCTCGCTATAATGTGGTTCGGATTCCACAATAAGCTGTAGGTCCCGTTGCTAAGTAACCAATTGGTTCTTAGCCACGTAAAATAAGTCTAATCCTTCGGGCCAGCCCTAGGAGAGCTGTTAACCAGCTCAGTGGTCTGGTAAAACTAAGGCATACTTTTTTACACGCAATTAAAATAACTTGAAAATCACTTGTCTAGTTTTTCGTACGTTAACCTGTCTCTGTTAACCCTTCTAACGCTATGTAATTTACATACTGCAAGACAAACAACGCATCTTGACAGCTTCCCTATTTTCTCTCTCTCATTCTCACTCAAGATCCACACTTCGGTTTCATAAATGAGAGCTGACTCAACAAATCCTTCACTTATTTATTCCAAATCTTGCTTCCACGGGAACTCCCCTTCCGTTCCAAACCCTGTTCCAGAAATCCTGTTACTTTTTTTTTTTGCCTCACCCATTTTGTGATTCACTTCTTCTATCAACCTATCGTCTTCCGCTACATTTATTTCCGAATACCTGTATGAATCAACCGCTTCCAATCGTCCACCGTTTTACAAACATTTACTGCTCCATATTCCAGGTTTCCATTTATCCTCATGGGTCAGCTATTGCTAATATTAGCTTTCAATAATAATAATAATAATAATAATAATAATAATAATGAAACAAATACAACTGATTACTAATTGGTACTTTTCCCTGGTGCGATATAAGAAATTCTAATACATGGTGAATGTTTTCCATAAAACTTGCGCAGTCATAATCTCCTGTGTGTGTGTGATACCGTCTTCATTAAAACTTATTTCTTAAACATAATGTAGAAAACGCTTATTCAGAAATACTAGTTAGAAAGTCACGATAAGAGAGAGAGAGAGAGAGAGAGAGAGAGAGAGAGAGAGAGAGAGAGAGAGAGAGAGAGAGAGAGAGAGAGAATGATATCTCAATTACTCATGAGGTCATCTTTTCGCAGAAGCAACCTTCAGCCAAGTCCAGAATTTTTAAGATGCGTAATAAGCCTTCCAACAGTCTACAAAACTTTCCTTAAATAAAACTCAACTCTAAGCCAATCTACAATAGAGACGCATCTAGCATGACGAACCGCGTCATTCCCTAAGGAACGCAAGGCACGCAACGTGGTTTTCCTACAAATCAAACCAGTTCATCACCGACTTGCTTTCAGAATACGTTTAGAGTTGAGACCGAAGGCAAGACTAATCTAGTTTTGCTTGCTTTTCTTTTCCTGGTAATCTCAGACGTCCGAGAACACTTACCAATGTGATCTGTCTTCGCAGAATAATAGATCGTTAACTTTCCTTCTAAACGTAACTCTTTTTTGAAGATCTAAAGTGACTTTCTATAGTCCTAATGACTTTCTTCCAAATGTTATGATATTTTTGTTTTAATTCTGATTTAATTCACTTTTCCTTAGCGACAGTTTTCGTTTTCCGAATTGTGAAACTTCTCTTTACAATTTTTTTTCCAATTCATTATTCTCAGTAAGTCCCTTTTCCAATATTCACTCACATGCATCACCAATTACAATTATCTTTCGTCTCCCTTCCTGGGTGCCTTCCTTCAATAAAGAGTACATATTTCCAATTCTATATAAATTCCTATATCAACATTAAACATATATGCTTTTCTAATCCTCAGCAACTTCTGCCGATCTATAATAAATTAGGTTTCAATTCCAAGTTTCATTTTTGAATAATGAAATTTAGGATGTAGCCAAGCATTGGGGAACGTGCAACCATACAGAGCTTGTTACAGTGAAAATAAAGAGAGTTAGAGTGGTTGGACAGCAAGTGGGTAAAGCTAAAGGCCGAAGGGACGGCGCCAAACCATTTAGTAATGCCTACAGTGCATCACGTGAGATGTACTGACAGCACTACCTTCCTAGGGGGCAAACTAGTGTCATTTATTTGAAATTCTCAACAACTTTCTTTTTAACTTATTATTCTACCCCTAAACAACTTTCGTTTCCAATCCATTGCAAATCTTTCCAATACCCGTTATCCTCCTTTTCCAATACCACGTAAACTTTCCGCCACTCCTAATCAACTTTATTTCTACAGTGAAAAGCATCTTCTTATAATAGACGAAAATTTTCTTTTTTATCCCAAGTAACTCACTTTTCTAATCACAGTGCCTTTTATTACATATTCCAAGGACCTTTCATTCCCTATTTTATCTAACGTTCTTTTTCCAATCCTAGACATCTTTCCTTTCCAATTGCAATAAAAGTCACTCGGATTCCAATGCCAAGTACCTTTCGTATCCAGCCCTATGCAACACTTTTAATACTAGTTGGCGTTGCAAGTTAATTCCACCTAATTTTCCTTTCCAACCTTCGACAATAAATTTTACGCAATATGCGACTTCACTATCTAAACCTTCACATATTTTCTTTCATTCAAAGCAATACGTCTCAACTTCGCACGTTTTTTTTTTTAATCCACAAAAATCTAACAAGCTTTCCAGTTCCCAAATACTTGTAATTCCCATCCCTCATAACATTCCTTTCCAAGCGCAAGTGTTAGGCAATTTTCCCTACCAAAAACTAAGCAGCTTTCTCGAGGCTCCTTTCCCTCCACCACCCAACAATTCGGGTCTCCTTTCGACACATCCCTAAGTCGGACCCGCCTTTTGTACTTTTCTTTCCTCCACGAAACGCTACCCCCGTCACTGCCTCACCCATATAATTTTAACCAATTATCCAACTTCAGCACCACTTAGCCGAGACCACCCCTGAAATTATGCCAACGGTTCCTCCTGCTCTCAACCTCTTTTGCGAAGCTTACCCCTTCGAGGGTAGTTAGCAAGAAGAGGTGCGGTTTCTTTTCCGGGTTTTTTACTCGTATTACCATGTTTATTGTTCTCGTTTAAGACAATTAGTTAGAGAGTTGTTATAATAAGGGTGTGCCTTCTAAAGCCCGGGCTAACAGATTTCTGTTACATCATTATTATTTGTGTTGTTGGTGCTGTTTCCAATTTGTGTAGAGAAATCTTCAAGAGCTAAAAACATTACTTTAGACCGTATCCAATTTTCTCTCCTATCGTGTCTCGGCTCAAAATATGAAGAAAATAATAAAATTAATGCTGAATCATACTGCCATTGAACGAATTTTCTTTACAACTTCTAACAGTGATTCTATCAACCTCACGCAATAATATTTTGACCAACTGGTAAGAGCTGTGTATTGAATGCTGAAGTGTCTGCTATCAAGTCTTGAGGCTGCATATCTAAACAAACAGTACCAACCGGTCTCTTCTAGTTCCTTAACACAGATCACTAATGTGTCTTCCTTATCAAAAATCCTACTTATTTCTCTTTCGGTTCTTCGAGAGTACCTTCCTTATTTCAATTCTTTTACTGTTCGGTCAAGCCGCCTTCCGACATTAGATCTGCTAGAACGATTTATTATTCCTTTATTACGGTCTTCAGCCGGTTTCGGTTAACCCTGCGCTCAAGGTCCTACTATACCCTACTCACACTTTAATATCACCTTCACCTTAACCTTATACTAACAGAGACTGGTCTCTTCGCCATACTCCCCTTCTGCTGCATTCCTCTTCCTAATAAATCTCGTCTCATTTTCTGTCTGCCTGCCGGAGTCTCTCTCTCTCTCTCTCTCTCTCTCTCTCTCTCTCTCTCTCTCTCTCTCTCTCTCTATCGTTATGGTTTACCAAGACCGCTCTCTCTCTCTCGTTTTTTCAATATCTCTCTGTTTCTCATCTGTTCACTTAAACGTCCCCATCTCTCTCTCTCTCTCTCTCTCTCTCGTTTGCTTCAACGTCTCTCTCTCTCTCTCACTGTTTCTTTCTCTTCCGTTTACTTAAACGTCTCTCTCTCTCTCTCTCTCTCTCTCTCTCTCTCTCTCTCTCTCTCTCTCTCTCTCTCTACATTTCGTTTACATGAACCTCTCTCTCTCTCTCTCTCTCTCTCTCTCTCTCTCTCTCTCTCTCTCTCTCTCTCCTTTACATAAATCTCTCTCTCTCTCTCTCTCTCTCTCTCTCTCTCTCTCTCTCTCTCTCTCTCTCTCTCTCTCTCTCTCTGCCGTTTCAGTTTACCCACAAGTCCCTCTTGTGTGTCTATATGCCAATGACCACGTGGCCCAGGATTTATTGAGGGGGTTACAATTAACTCATTTTAGTTTTGGTGTGAGTCACGGGGACACCACCCACCTTCAGTCGAACAGTCGACCATTCAGCCTACCCCGCCCATTCGCCCAACAAACCACAAAGTAAACAGCCGGGGGAGAGGAGAGCGGAGGAGGCACGCGGATATACGCATACCTTACGCCGTTGTCATAACGGATTATACGTGTCCGTTGGCGATGAATTATCATAATGATAACTGCCTTGACAATAGCGTGTCAGCGGCTTGATTGCTTAGATAAACAGTTGTCATCGCGTATTAGCGGGAAAGATTAAGCAAATACTATCGTATGATGAACGACACGCGTCCTAGACAAACGAACATACATACATAACATAACACACACACACACATATATATACATACACACACACACACACACACACACATATATATATATATATATATATATATATATATATATATATATATATATATATATATATATTTGTGTATGTATGTGCCCTCTAACTTATTTACCCAACGTTAAACAGTTTAACAGGGGTAGTTCCCAAGAAAAGAAAAGAAAACGACCACTGTTTTTGTCAAACTATCATTTTTTATATAAATAGTAAGCAACAACCTCCACCAACACTTGACCTACACAAGAAGGCTCACCAGCAGAAAGTCGAAATCCCTACACAATATTAAGAAACTACTATTACTGAGCAAATAATTAAGTTCTTTTCAGTGTTTGAGCTCGACAGAATGGATAGACCCCCATACGTCAATCTAAATTACGCCCATTTCCATAGCGAATTCATGCTTCTCCCGTTCGTTGAAGATCAAAGATGCTTCTCTCACTTTGAGGAGAGCAATGAACTTACACGTTTACATAAAATGAATAAATGAATCAGAAATAGCAGAGACCTATCCGTCGCACAAAAATAAACACACTTCTCAAACTTGAAACATTTTAAACTTGTACTCTATTACCATTACATTATCTGTCAATTGCTGCAATAAGCCTACAACTTGAATCAACAGCTAATCTTATAAATAACCCACATTTGTCAGTCTACTTGACCCTAAATACAAAATGATAATTTATCCGGACCGATAACGGGGAAGTAACTGATATCATACGGCAGAGTGGCGACACGAAATACGACCATCCACAAAGGCAAAGCAATCTTTGCTAGAGAAGATCATTAACAGTAACCTCTTTAATTAATATAAGAGAAATACAAAAAGTGTCACAATTAAATCTGCCCCACTTAATCGTAATAAGACATAAAATCTCAACGTAACTTTACTTAATAAACTGTCACATCTTACAATTTAAAGATGGCATAAAAACTTGTTCTCCAACGGCCTTCTGGCCTCGCTGCGGTGCATTAAGGGGTGCATCTGACCGCCACATTTTTTTTTTTTATAAGTTTTAATAAAATTCTTTTTTGCGAGGAAACCTTAACAATATGTTGAACTCTCCTCTGTTACCCAGACTTCACTAACTGAGCCAATGACCGCTGAGAGATTTAAAATCAATTCGTTGTAACTTACAAAAGAGGATTTGGGGATCTGACCTCGTTGTTCCCTTTCGTATTTGCCTCATGTCTATGGAAGCTAGGAGGGGGTGGAGGAAGAATTCAAGAGATAACCGAAATACGTGTGATAATTTGACTAGACCAAGATAAAAGAGACTTATCTCATGTAAGACAACCCGGAATTTACCAGTTGAAAATCAAACATGAGAACAAAATAGTATGCATGAAAATGAAAATTAAATATATATATATATATATATATATATATATATATATATATATATATATATATATATATATATATATTTTATATATATATTTATGTATATATTATATAATATATACATAAATATATATTATATAATGTAATATATATATCAAAGCTGATATAACATAATTTAGAGGTGTAGGTTGTGCATAATTACTGATAAGCACCTTAACAAGGCAACCCTGATATCTAAAATAGTGAACATAGAATGTAATACATAATTGTAGTTTCATAAAGTGATTATGGATACGTTACAAAAATGCTTGCAATAACTGTCTGCCAAACTGTGTACAGAAGTTACAAAGGTTATTTAATATGTGATTGCTACAAAAATATTTACGTACTTGATACTAGAATCATTTGGAAAATTTTCAAACGCAAAATTAACTTGGAAGATTAATTGGAGTACAGGTGCTCGATTAGATGCTTATCATCATCCACGATTAACTGGTTATTTGTAAACATAAATGTAGGGATATATACAAGAATTTTTTAGGAAATTAATTCGTAAAAACTTTAAGTCACTAATAAGAAATTATTACACACAAACACACACATATATGTATACTACAGTGTATATATATAAATAAATAAATAAATATATATATATATATATATATATATATATAAATAAATATATATATATATATATATATATATATATATATATATATATATATATATATATATATATACATATACACACACACACACAAATATTTGAGAGTAAAATATTACATGAATTATATATATATATATATATATATATATATATATATATATATATATATATATATATGTAAAATATTTATAGTAAAATATTACATGAATTATATATATATATATATATATATATATATATATATATATATATATATATATATATATATATATATATATATATATAGAGAGAGAGAGAGAGAGAGAGAGAGAGAGAGAGAGAGAGAGAGAGAGAGAGAGAGAGAGAGTTGCATTTACTGATATATATAGAGACAAAGGTACACATACAATATATCTCGTGAGATAGATACAACGACAGATATGACAGATAAATAGATAGATAGACAGATAGCGCAACTGTTTACAGACATATTTCACACCAGTAAGTAGAATGGCCCCCAAAAGACCATGTAACTCCATAAACTTAAGAGACAGTTCAGTTTACACGAGCATTTTATTTTCACAGGACGATTCCCTGTCAATATTATTAATAGCAGTTATGCTGTCCAAGAATGTCAATATTATCTACGGCCAAATCTTTTAATAAAAGACTGTTTTTCATGCTCTGTTAGCGATAATAATAATAATAATAATAATAATAATATCAGAGCAGACCCCGTACGCGAAAACCGACACGTTTTGAACCTTCTTCCGGAAACAGGGGAGTCGAGTGAAGCGGGGCAGGCGAAAGCGTGGGAAGACTAAATACTTCTCTCTGCCCGTCCCGCCATTTCCCAAGGCCCCGGGCCACCACAAAAATGCTAGAAGGCAGAAGAAACCCTTAGCATCTGTTTTCGCAAGGCTTTAACGAGATTACCAGGAGGAGAGGGTCCGAAATGCTTCCCCAGAGAAAGCAGAATGTCTGAGGCACTATAACCGAACTTTACTCAGGACAATAATCGTTCAAAAAATCTCTTCTTTTTTTTTTTTTTGCTACTATTCAGGCACCCGAGATTTTACACAACAGGAGGTTATGACAAAACTGTAATTATATACACAAATATATACGAAAACATGCGGACGATGCAACTACATACAAAAACACATGCACATACAAACGCACTACCGCCGACGCGTCTATGTTATGTCCAGACACGGACTGTGTTTACTCGCCTGCAAGCAGGAAATTATTAATGAAACGAGAAAGGGCCAGACTGTCGGGCCGAGAGGGGGGAAGCACTATTGGCTCATCATCCCCCTTCGATAGGAATGATGAAAGGTGGGGCGCCTTTGCAGAGAGTGACTCGTTGTTTTCCTAAATGTTGCTTCGCACCGCATGTTTACTTTTCGCTGTTCCGTCCCTTCAATTTCAACTCCGCAGGTGTGTCGAAACAAAGCTTCGTCTTTTTCGTTAATTCGAAGTGAGTTCCGTTTGTCTGGTTTGGTAAATTAGATCGCGAAAATGAGTAATAACTTTTCTGAAATGTTATACAAACGTTGTGTGTTGTATGTTGATTATTACCTTTGCTCCTTTCAGTGAGAGACAACCCGAAATATTAGATTCCTCTCTTACACGTTTTTGTTTTTGTTTTATTTATATCAGGAAATTCTCGCTGCTCGTTATACTCCGTCATTACAGTTGATACCAGATTATATACATATATACACACACACATGCACACAAACACACACACATATATATACACATACAGTATACATATATATATTTATATATATATATATATATATATATATATATATATATATATATATATATATATATATATATATATATATATATATATATATATATATATATATAGTAATAAATGGGAATGTCTGCGGCTATCTTCTTATCTAGACTCTCAATCAATCTATACTTCTTCTTTTTCTCTACTGGTAAGCTTCTTAGGAATAAGAACCAATAGGAATTGTATAAGTGAGAAAATTTGCCCAAATAGCACACACACACTATATTTATACATATATATATAGAGAGAGAGAGAGACCTATATATATTAGTACGTTTGTATCGCAGAGTAGGTGACATCATAGATGTTATAAAGACTCACCAGAACTTGATACGATTAGGCAACTGTCAAATTCAAGCGATGCCTCTTAATGAGCATATCAAATTCAACTGTAGGATAAGCATCTCCAAGCGCGCTATCATAACGGCGGCTTCCATCCATCGCGAGCAGACGACATCAAAAGGCGGAACTAAGGCAACACCACTCTCCTTTTATGAATAAAGGATTTAACAAGATCCGTCCGTCCCGAGGAGATAGACAGCCCGTTATCTTGTAAAACACAACACAGCCAGAGAGAGAGAGAGAGAGAGAGAGAGAGAGAGAGAGAGAGAGAGAGAGAGAGAGAGGTTATTCGCAAATGTTACATCACAGAAATGCACGACTGGAATATGCACCTTCGAAAATATAGTAGATGAATCTGAATAAATAAAGTAAACCTACTTCGACAGTACTTCAGTACTAAAGATAACAGTTTAATCTACTTTTATCTGCTATCAGTAGATGCTACACAGGACTGGCTATTTTCAGACCTCATTACTGGCGTCTGAATGGGGGATGGAGTCACTTCTCAAATGCCAATAAAGGAGACTTTCGATGCACATACTGGCGCCAGAAAAATAGTTGGGGAAGAGAAGGGTGCGGAGGGGGGGGGGAGAAAAATACCGGGAAGGCGACACGTCTCAAACCACTTAATACTACGACCTTCAGATCCGTCTGGAACACAAACGCCGTTTAACTTCCAACATGGGAAAAAAAATAGATATTATATCGGAAATAACAGTAAAATACTGAAGGAACCACGTAAAGGCTTTACATATAAAATATGTAAACTAATAAAACATAAAAATGAAATACAGCTTATTAATCATCTTAGGTTGAGAGGTATTTCAAGAATGCAGATAAAAAAAGGTTTTGTGCAAAAAATTCCGATGACCTAGATCGCAGATTTCCACTGATGTACTTCAAGGCTGACTTAAAAAGTCAATTAAAAGTTCCAACGACACAGTGTTGGAATCTGATATCAGGAAGCAATCTACGAAACGTTGTATAATGAAGAATAAGAACATTTATTCCAGCTACTAATTATACGGATGAAAACGAAATTTATACACTAACACAAATACATATAAATATAAGATTGTGTGAATGTGTGAACGTAGGCATATAAATTAAATATTTGCCCACATACACTTAATAAAGCAAAAACAGCTTACAAAACATGCAGCTCTAACAGCTGTCGTTATCATCATCATTTGACGTATTTTCTGCCACCTAATATGCCCATGCATATATCGACATTCATGGCCTTGTAATTGGAAAACTCTCTTACTAGTCGAGGCTAAAAAAAAAAAAACCAGACTCAAGAAATGTACACCAAAGACAAAACTGAATCACAAAAAATTGTTTAGGATAGGATCCCATTAACCCACTGTAGTTGTGAAACGAAAATCGTCACTAACAGAATAAAAGGCATTTCTGTAAAAACAACAAAAAATATCATTTGGAAATGTTATACGGATATGTTCCTCAACTACTGTTGTTTCGTAGCAACCCGAGAATAACCCTTCCCCTGAAGAAATGCAGTTATATCATAAACAAATACGCTACACACATGACACAATGCTTAATTTGAAAGTGCATTAGCACAAGAAAAAATGACTTCGTAGTGTATAACCCCTTAGCAGCAAGCAACTCGACCATTAACTCGAGGATGACCTCCCAATTCCGAAGGAGGAAACTAGCTGTTATACACTTCTCGTACAGCGATGTTGATTCGAATGTCACAGAGATGTAAAAATGGAAACACGCAGTCCAATTGGAGACGCATCATTCATTCCCTCTGTAACATGACAGGGCAAGATTCTTGATGTAACAGTTCCTCTGGTGCCAATGTCAACAGAAATGGCAGCCTAACACAAGCGCGCTTTCTGGCATCTTTGTGCAACTTATCGTCAAACTTCGCACCACACACAGGTGGCCAAACTGAAGCCACAAGGATTCGTACTCATGTGACCCCATCTTGCCATTTAGACATTTAATTTCATCTCCATTATTGGGGACATCATGCAAACTCTGGCCAGGGAAAAAAAGTGGGGCTTAAATGACTGCATCTTCAATATCTTGGTTATGAAGAGTAAATTGTAAAGTATATTACCCACTGTTACTGCACTTCAACTTGTTCAAATTACTGCTAACGCCAATTCCATCTGTAAACATACAAGTCCAGTACAATATTCTGAAACCTACAAATCACCAGTGAATATCTTTTATTTTTATAAATGTCACAATAATTTTCATAACAAAACAATTACAAATCCATTAAGAACACCAGTTCAGAAAGAGCTACCTGGTACCTCAACAGAAAAACGCTTAGAAACTCGTCAGCTACAGACCCTTAAACTGTGTCCAAATTTACGATTAGAGAATGCAATCATCATCTTTAAAGGATACAAGATTCCTAGGTATAGCAAATTTTTAAATCATGGCACAGAGCTAGCAGAAATGCCTCTAAAACATCCATATGCTAGACTGTGTGATTATAAGGTTATGGCTGATTGCATATTTCCGCTTTTGATTTGCAAGCAATTTTCCCGTAAACTGAGCTTGGTACAATATGCAAACCATGCTTTCGTGAAGCACTTGCTACAGCTGGCATCCAAGTAGACAAATTCCCGCACGGTCAACACATATGGCAGATTACGTAATGGGTGAAATAATACGAAGGAAGCGTGGGACAGTAAAACATGCGATTGGAATCGCGGGAGCAAGTGTATTTCTTCACTGGGAAACAAACGTCATATAAACATACACACAACGACATGCGACGAACACGCATACATAGCGACAAAACTCAGCAGCAATATCCGGAATAAAACCGACGGTGTTTCAAAATAATAGCCCAAAACAGTTCTCTAATGTTATAACAATGGCAGTACATAATCTCCACGGCAATGATCACTGTGAGGATTATCCATACAGTCCACCTGATACACTTCGCCAATAAAACAAAATACAGTTTAGACTTAGTCAATACCGACTTAAGGTCATCGACTTAGCGTCAAATAAATAAAAAATGAGCCCAAACAAGAAACTGCGTCACTCCTGTCCTTTCACAAGAGCGCGCATCCCCGGCAAAGTCCAAGAGGTCACCTTCATCGTGCGGCTGCAAGAGTAGCAGCAACATGCAACTCAAAAGAGCAAACGTCGCGGGCGGCGCCCGTCACACCGACAGCAGCCTCAGCAGTTAAAAATAAAAGCTGATATTAATCACAAAGAAAATACACTGACTTAACCGCATGGCTTCCCTTAACGAGCCTCATTAGCATATCGTGACGTAACTCTCGCAAAATATATTCACTGTATTTCATGACATCATTCTGGATTGCGTGGTATTCGGGATGATGACGACGACGACGACGATGATGACTGTGACGATCGACTTAGCGGTCACGGCTGCCACGAATCACGAACAGTGAAATCTGTCGCAGCAGAGACGAGTTCAGTTACATCGGGCTTCTTTCAAAGATGCATTTTAATAGTTTTACACCCTTTTTTTTTATAGTGGAAGTCTGAGGGTCGCGCCGCCCAAGGACGTCTACAGCATGTGGAAGGAATGGGGGAGGGGGTGGAGATGGGGGAAGGGGCATAGCTGCATCAAAAGGGTCCTTGACTACAATGCTGTTCATTACTCTCACATGTTTACGACATTCCGGGGTGCCCAGGAACGCGCCCTGGGGAGCTCCGCTAATGGCCTTCTATTAGGGTTCTCTACCATCCAGATTAATGAAAATGAAACGCCAGAAACGCCAGTAATCCCAGCATACCGTTATTAAGTGGACAGACATGAAGAGTAACTTCAATAACTTCAGTGCCATTGACAAGGGACTACTTTTAAAGATGACGACCAATTATTAGCAACATATTCTGAGAGATGAAAGCAACCAAAAATGGAAATGAGACCCAGTAGGACCTCCACTGGCGAAAACATCATTACTATTTTTAGAAATCCAGTAACAAAAATAAAGCAGGGATTCTTGATGCTTAAAATAACATCTTGCCCATAATGAAGGATAAAAAAATTATCTCCCGGTAAACAGTTACATCTTTTATAAATAAATGTACTGGACGGCCGGCTTCTTAGCTTCCTATTTTGAAATCATTCTGTGATTCATATGTGTGGTTTACAACCTTTACTGTCACTTAATTTTATTAACGAAATACGAAGACAAATAATATATTGATAAAAAAATTTTCGTTCAGTTCAAATCAAATTTTTACAGAAAAGACAACATGAGAACACTTCTGCATCCAAAATAATTCACGAAAACATATTCAAGAAGTTTTTCGCGTAGGAACTGTCATGGTTACCCATACGTGATAATTCTACAGGACTTGCTGCGGGATCAACGACCCACAAAGTCATCTGCACAAAAACATCCGTCCCATCATCACAATGTGGTACAGAAAGAGAAAGTGGAAAAAAAAAAACAGGAGCTCGTGGCGGCACAGACCCAGCTAAATTTACCAACATTGTTTAAATTACTTATAACAAGAGACAAGGAAAATCACTTAATAGCAACAATCCAAAGCCCATATTATCTGGGAACATTAGCACGCCATTCAGAAGTGAATGACCAAAACAATTTTCCCAAATTCCTCTAAATTGAGACTTGTGTAACCTTCCCTGACGCCAGCAGACGTTCCGCCTGACCGCTATATCCATATTATTCTTCGCGGAAGCTTTGCAGGCTCCCGCAAGGCCTGTTTCTCGGACACGCATCATTTCTCAGTAATGCAAGTCTATGGAGACTGATGAAACGTGATAAACCCGGCGTTGTGTTTTTTTATACCACTTGTTTTTTATCATTTCTCAGAAAGCAAGCACAACCACTCTTTAGACGATGACTTGCAGAAATCTCTTCCTTTCTTCTCGTTGCCTAATTGTTACTGTGGCTTTTTTCGACAAGGTTCATAACACAAGGATTATGCTGTATTAGCCTACTCTGTGGGCTGGTCTGGATTGGAATGTAAAATTTACATCAAGGCCAAGCGGTGGGACCTATGTGGTCATTCAGCGCTTGTATTACTCTGTGGGAGTTACCCATATTCTATGTTTACAAATCACCTTATGGGTTACTTATGTTTGCCTAAAATCTTGGGTGCCAGAAATGCACGATGCAGCCTCTCACCAACTCCTTACAATTTGGGAGAGAAAAACATCTATTTAGAATTTCTTACAAAGATGACATGGGATCTATTCAACATATAAATGTACATATCTATATACCGTAACAACAAAAATGACATACATAAGCAGTCTAGTGTCTCTCCTCTCGAGCGGCTACCTACTCGGTTCAGTTATACGCAGATTCTGTTAAGTTTTCCCTTAATAAAACTAAGGGAGACTCTTCCTCCTTTCATAGGAAAACCCCCACTCTTTTTACTGTCGGTTCCTTTTTTATTTTCTACGGCGTAGCGATAGATAGAGAAATTGTAATCAGAATAAAAAAAACACTATGCCATGGGTGCATGGCTTTTTCAAAACCAACTCACATCTAATCAATACTTCACAAAACTAACTATATGGCAATTGATCGTGAACCATAACTACCGCTGCAACATCAGAAGGGGTAGAAATCGACTTCAGCTCAAACATTCGTACTTGCTGCTCCAAAAGACATATACTGTAATCCTCATCCATTTAAAAATGAGAGCCATTGTCACCTAAAGGAACTCTTCAATTTATCCTATTTTTGTCCCCAATCACATTACATCTATACACTAGACTTTAGCCTTTATTTCAATTTTGGGCCCAGTTATATAATACACTATATATAACTATTAAAACATTACTTATGATCCCAAGACACATAAAGCTACATCGAGTATTTACTGTTTATTTGATTTCTGTCCCCATAACTGGTATATCTTTATGCATATATATGGGGTAATGTGTTTGATTTTAGAATTACTGTGTATATTCGGTCATAGTGTGATGAAACGAAGAGATGCTTCAAAGTGGAACTAGGACGATCGCACAGTTGCAAAATCATTGCAGTCAGCAGATAGTTCGATTGCTTCAGCTGTTTTGGCTCGATGAACACACAATATTGTCGCTGATATGTGAGGCAACCGACCGAGTTGGTATGCAAGTACGTAAGTTCGTGTGTTAGAAAAATGGAGATTGTGTCTAATTGTGCCCAAAAGTTAGGTCTGGTTGATTATTAATTAAGCGAGAGCGATATCGTCCAGACGTGGCTTTGTGTGTTTCCAATCTCTTAGAAACCAGCAGTTGAGGTAAATCCAGACTTCTCTTTTTTCTGTGTGGACTGTGAACTTGTGAATTTACCATATCCAATACACTTATGAATTTGTGGGAAGAATTGGACATAGTCATTTATGTCACTTTAATATTCTATTTTATTGTGTTCTGATTTGACATTTATTAACCATGCATTTTAGACTTTTATTATTATGTCTTACACTTGTGTATTTGTGGGAGATTACTATTTGTTTAACTTTTCAACAGATGTCTGTGGAGTTGCTGTGGTTATAGAGGAAGGACACTGCAATCTTTGCAGTTTAGTGGTTGCTTTCAATGTGGTTGACTTTAAAGACTAGACGTATGATGTCTAAGATGGAGCGTGTGGGAGTTTTGAGTGTAAAGGCTTTTTAGCCAGAGTAAGATTAAATCTTGAATTAGACTATTTTTGACTTGATAATTCATTTATTATGCATTTTAATCTTTTCTTTGTTAATTTATTACTTGTTGGGTTTGTTGATAATAAATCTATTTATGTAGGAAAGATTGTGTTCCCTTAGAGCATCCATTTTGAGGATAATGTTAGAGAGAGAGAGAGAGAGAATCTATGGGTTGAGT
>NC_089782.1:45933821-45966321 GCF_040412425.1 Macrobrachium rosenbergii | reverse complement strand
CTATTTGGAAAACACAATGCCAAAGGAATTATTAACAGTAAGTAAACAGCTCAACGGTGATTAGTTCATCATAAGAGGCAAAATACAAAGATCAAGATATATAAAAATTCAGTTATCAAACCTTACCAATAACACCCAGCTTAAAGATTACAGGAAATGTTGATACAACCGAACTACAATAAGTAGAATATACAAAATTACAAATATAAATAATACTGAAAACAACATTTAGAATTTAAAAAACAAGCAAAGAAATTTTATTTTCGTCAGGGGTATCAAACTGCCACTACCTCCACTAACAGTTTGTAATCAGGACATACATCCATAACGACACAACACTGGAAAAAACCACATCCATATGGCTAGATACTCCTACAACAATTTCTGTTGCTGAGGTACTACAACTAATATTATGAATCATAGAATAATGAAAACACTCATGAAGACCATCACCTACAATAAAATCTTTCTTCACTTTTGAAATGAGACAAGACTACGGATAAATCTTTACAATACAACAAATCAAAATGCATATTAGATAAACTTGGAAACAAAGTTAATCTAGGTAAATCAGAGTACATTAAGTCATCAATAAGAAAACAAATCCTGGTCTGGGATCCTTACAACTAAGAAACTAGCCTTGAATTTGAAAAGAAAACATGAATTTGTAATATTTAAAAAAAGATGGCTGCATCTCTCAGTGTACCTAAGGACCTAGGAGAATTGAATGAGCAAATACTACTACTCATTACGGGAAAATACTACTCAACAACAAAATATAAAAGGAGGGAAGCAGTAAATCATACTAAAAATAAACTAAGAAAGCATACAACTACTGTACTTGTAAAGACCCACACAAAGAGACGAATCAACATGTATAATAACAACTGAATCTTGCCAGGTTCCTTGGCAGTAATATTACACGTCTGTTTGTAAACATTAAATAACCCAGCCCACCCACAAACGAAAATACAGTCACGTGTACAGCTTATCAGTAAAATCTGATGCTAAAGACAGTGTTAAAATGTTCATAAAATTATGAAAATAGTAACCAGTCAAAAATCACCAAACAATTAGGTAAGATTGTTTACAATGAATTTACAACAGAGTCCAACTGGAAAAACATACAAAAACCCACCACCGTCATCACAGGACCGTCCAAGTATCAATGAAGCAATTTTGTACACAATATATGAATAGAAAAACAATTCTCTAAGGGTATTAAGTGGTCATTTTATTTTAAACTTGAACACCTACACGTGGCCACATACCTTCTTTTTTCGACTGTAATACTCAGTATAACTCCTGCGACGTTGTGGGCTGGGATCATCAACCTTTAGGCTCAGAAAGTCCATTTTGGAACTTAATGAATCTCTTCTAGGACTTGAAAATTCTTTCCTGGGACTTGGTGATTTCCTTCTAGAACCAGGTGTTTCTCTTCTAGATAAAAATATTTCCTTTTTAGAATCTTTTGTTTCCTTTCTAGAACCAGATTTTTCCCTTCTAGGACTTGCTTTTTCTTTCCGTGGGCTATGCACTTCTCGGGGCTTTTCCTTGCGGAAACTCTCCTTACGAAGGCTCTCCTTTCGAGAACTTTCCCTTCTGGGGCTTTCCCCACAAAAACTTTCTCTACGAGGACTTTCTCTGCAAGGACTTTCAATACGAGCACTTTCCCTATGAGGACTTTCCATTAAGAAACTATCCCTACGGGGGCTTCGTGGACTTTCCATAAGAAAACTATCCCTTCGAGAACTTTCAAGTCGGAAACTTTCCCTTCGGGGGCTTTCGTTTCTGAAACTTTCCCTTCGGGGACTTTCATTCCGGAAACTTTCCCTTCGAGGACTTTCATTTCGGAAACTTTCCCTTCGGGGACTTTCATTTCGGAAACTTTCCCTTCGGGGACTTTCATTTCGGAAACTTTCCCTCCGGGGACTTTCATTTCGGAACCTTTCTTGTCGGGGACTTTCATTCCGGAAACTTTCCCGTCTGGGACTTTCATTTCGGAAACTTTCCCTTCGAGGACTTTCCAAATGAAAACTCTCTCTCCGAGGACATGCCATCCGGAAACTTTCCCTTCGAGGAGTTTCTCTTCGGGGACTTTCTGTTCGGAAACTTTCCCTTCGAGAAGTTTCTCTTCGAGAACTTTCCTTACTGACACTTTCCCTTCTGGGACTTTGCATTTCACCCATAGGACTTTGCATTTCTCTCCTGGAGGTTGGCAATTCAAACCTAGAACTTGATGTATCATATCTTGGACTTGGCATTTCAAATCTAGGGCTTGCTATTCCAAGTCTGGGGTTTGGTATTTCAAATCTTGGGCTTGGAATTGACATTTCCCTTCTAGAGGAACCAGGCAACTCAAATCTGGAACTTGACCTTTCCAATCTGGGGCTTGGTAAAGACATTTCTGATCTCGGACTCAGTCTCCCTTTCCTGGGGCTAAGCAATTCTAAACTAGGACTTCTTAACTCCAAGTTAGGAATTCGTATTTCCATGCTAGGTCTACGCAGTTCTAAACTAGGGCTTCTCATTTCCAGTCTAGGGCTTGGCATTTCAAGCCTGGAACTTCGCAATTCTAAACTGGGGCTTCTCGTTTCCAGTCTTGGGCTTAGCATTTCTAGCCTAGAGTTTTGCATTTCTAAACTGGGGCTTCTTGTTTCCAGCCTTGGGCTTGGCATTTCAAGCCTGGAGCTTCGCAATTCTAAACTGGGGCTTCTTGTTTCAAGCCTTGGGCTTGGCATTTCTAGCCTGGAGCTTCGCAATTCTAAACTGGGGCTTCTTGTTTCCAGCCTTTGGTTTGGCATTTCAAGCTTTGAGCTACGCAATTCTAAACTGGGGCTTCTTGTTTCCAGCCTTTGGTTTGGCATTTCAAGCTTTGAGCTTCGCAATTCTAAACTGGGGCTTCTTGTTTCCAACCTTGAATTTGGCATTTCAAGCCTAGAGCTTCGCAATTCTAAACTGGGGCTTCTTGTTTCCAGTCTTGGGCTTGGCATTTCTAGCCTGGAGCTTCGTAACTCCAAACTAGGACTCCGTATTTCCATGCCAGGTCTTCGCAGTTCCAGGCTTGGACTTCTCATGTCCATACTTGGTCGTCTTAATTCCAAACTTGGACTTCGAGTATCCATACTAGGTCTTCTCAATTCCATACTTGGACTTCGTAAATCAATACTGGGTCTCCTCAATTCCAAGCTTGGGCTTCTCATGTCTTTGCTAGGTCTTCTCACTTCCAAACTTGGATTTCGCATATCAATACTAGGTCTTCGCAACTCTAAACTTGGACTTCGCATATCCATACTAGGTCTTCGAAGTTCCAAACTTGGACTTCGCATATCCATGCTAGGTCTTCGTAATTCCAAACTTGGACTTCGCATATCCATGCTTGGTCTTCGCAATTCCAGGCTTGGACTTCTCATATCCATACTCTGTCTTTGTAACTCCATGCTTGGATTCCTCATTTCCATACTTGGTCTCCGTAATTCCAAACTTGGACTTCGCATCTCCAGTCTGGGACTTTGCATGTCAATTCTGAGACTTCTCAGTTCCAAACTTGGACTCCTCATTTCCAGTCTTGGGCTTGATATTTCAAACCTAGGACTTTGCACTTCAAGCCAAGGGCTGCACATATCAAATCTAGGACTTGGTATCTCCCTTCTGGGACTTGGCATTTCTCTTCTGGGACTAAGGAGTTCTAATCTAGGACTAGATCTTTCCCTCCTGGGACTTAGTAACAATTCTAATCTGGGGCTTGGCGTTTCCCTCCCAGGACTCATGCTATCCCGTTTGGGACTAAGGTTAGGGCTTAATAAAATCCTTTTAGGACTCTGACTGGGACTCAGCAACAGTTCTCTCTTGGGACTCTGACTGGGACTCAGGAGAAGTTCTCTCTTGGGACTCTGCTTGGGGCTCAGCAAAAGTTCTCTCTTGGGACTCTGACTAGGACTGAGTAACTCCCTTTTGGGACTTTGATTGGGGCTTAGCAATTTGGGACTCTGACTTGGACTTAGCAAATTCATTTTATCTCCACCCATCATCATGATACTGTAGTACTGTTGGAGCACGTGTAGATGAAAAAAGGAAATAAATGATTTACTCTTAAAGTATGCCTTCATAGGTTAACAATAATGAAATAAATTTAAAATATACAAAATGAGATATACGACTTGAAAAGGCAGAAATATCTCCTACCATACATAAAAAAATAGAGACTATAGCAAAACTGGAATTTTAATCTTTTACAAAATAATTTGAGAAAACTAATAAATGTACAAACGATATTACCTTTTCTGTAATAGCCAGTATCTTATACTTGTGTTGCATCCTTTTATTAGATGCACAAAATTTCAGTTGCAATCAGACAACTGTAAAATAGTCATTCAGTGCAAAACATTACTTCCTATCACAGAAACCCCCTTAAATTTACTTGCCTTAGAGTAGAATTTCCATTTAATGGATTTGATAAAGAGATAACCATAATATATAACTTCACCTCTGATATAAATTTAAACTTTGAATATAAGACAAGAATTAATGGCAGCAAAGTCAATATTCACTGAAATATAAATCCACCTCAAAAAATTGTACTTTTCACATAAGGTCTTGATTAATATTTCAGTAATAAATGTGAAACAAACAAAACAAACTTCTTTATTGTTGAATGCTAAAAGGAGAAGGAAAGGTTCAAGGTTTTATGATGCAACCAAGAAACATACAGGAATCTGCAGCCTCTCCAACATGCTCACATACCAAAAAGCATACACATGAGTGATTGCAATGAGTCATCAAACACTGCTGAGCTAAAGGGTGTAGAGATTTAAGGGCAGTATGAAAGTACGACAGTAATTCTGTTATTTAAGAACTCTGCAAATGAGCTCTTTGCCCACATTCATATGTTAAGGTCACACTATACCACAAACTATCTCTTGTTTAATGCATCTCTCAACTTTTAAGTGTCCAGTCAATTTTTTTCATTTTCTCTCTCTCTCTCTCTCTCTCTCTCTCTCTCTCTCTTAATTATATAAATTAATATTTATAGTTTAATATACATACTAAATCGCAGAAATCAAACTCAAATTCTCTGTGCATTTACATCATGATCTATCAAAACAAACACTAGAGAGGCACACATAAACCAACATACTCATTTATTTCAGTGAATGGGCTAACTGGGAAGGAACTTATTACTAAATGTAGCACAACAGGTAAGGTGATATAAAATCTTTACAAGGAGTACAAATGTACATGGGTTTTGGTTTCTTTGCTCTTTCCAATAGGTTTCAAGGAAAGATTTTTCATTTAAGCTTATTAAGATATTTAGAATGACTGTGAAAGACAAACAGGGAGATGAATATTATTCTTAGGGTTTCAAATTTGATTTCAAACTTGTCACAATGGGCTTTCATTGACCAATACATAAATATAGGACTTTTCTAAAGGACATTTTATCTAAGATTTAATTGTAATCCTGCACCAACATGAAAACAAACAGTTGTGTCAATTTATTTTTTCTTAAATGTAAGAATTGCAATAGATTTAAATGAAGGAACATGCTTTGTGTGACTGTATACTGATACTGTCAAAGAAGACCTGACGAACAGGAAAATCAAGAAGTAGGTATATTGGTAATTCATAAAAATACCATAGTGTCAGAGGCAAATTTTTTACTTTGATCAGAGTATAATTAATGAAATTTAGGAAAAAGCAGTTTAAGAGCCATGACATTTCACATGTTACTCCCATAACCAAGGTTGTTTTTAACTTTGGAGCACAAGTCATAAATGCAAAATCATAACTTTGATACAAAAAATAAAAATGTCAGTGACTACATGAAAAGTTGTTCCAGTACAAGTTTCATTTATTATAAAATTTACATTTTTCACTAAAATAATGTACAAAAGCACTGTGCAATGACCTTACACCCAATCTTTTTCATCCCCTAATAATTTCCCTGACTCAGGGATACAATGAATTATAAATTATTACTGAACCATGGGTAGAATAAAAAACAATACTGCAAGCTTATGTGGCTTCCAAAATATCAGTAATCGAATTTAAACCTCAGCAAGTACAGCGATACAAAATATTTTATGAATCGGATGTCAATAAAGAACAGTACACATTGAACTAAACCAAATGAAATGCCATCCCCACACAGGAAATTATATATATAAAAATAGAAACAGGTCATGCACAAACAAGTATCCTGATAAATACAGCATACTACAGTACAGAAGATATGCAAACACAAAATAGTCATGCAACCAGATGGTGCTAGTATTACTGCCTTGCCATCTGCCTGTTCTCATCAAAACCAGCTGTGGTGTGAGTGGGGACCTGGCTCAATGAACACATCCTCTTCTCTTCCTCCTTATTAAGAGGAAAGGGCATCTGATGGTGACCCACATGTAATGGGTAAAGGGACAACAATAACAACCAATATCATAATTCCTAAATCAACTTCTCTTCCTTCACCACAAAAAGCATGCTTAAACTTGGTTGATGATTTTTATCAAGAACAATTCACCATACTCTACTCGGTCTAAATAATTTGACGCATGGTTTACAATAATAAAAAATAAATGAGCATGAAGCAAAATATCGATACATTTGGGTACAATGTAAAATATAGAACAATACTGGTTAACACAATTTTACATTCTATACAAAAGGAAACGGCTACATAAAATCCAATTGCTCGTTGTATGAATCACTGCACCAAAAGATTTCATTAATGCAGCAAAATGATGAAATGTTTCCAGAGAGAAAAATTTGCCTCATCAACCATTGCATCTTTTCCTTTTTTAACATTCAGAGATGACTATCACCTACAGGGATGCATACTTACACTATTACTAGGAATAATATTTGACTTATGAAACTTCACCAAATAAAGCTGCAGTAGTCTCAAAAAAAAAAAAAAAAACACTGACAAACAGACCCAGCCATGGACCACAATTATCATGGATATTCATTTAGAACAACCAGCCACAAGTATTGATCATGAATGAAATTAGAAAAATGTTGACTAGATGTTAACTAGAATGGTTATCTTTCCTTTTAAAACACGCATAAAACTTGAACAACATGCCTACCGAACACAAAATTAAGTTATTGTCTTTACACGCGTGGAAACGAACAAAGAAATATTTTCAGCTTAAAAATTGACTGTATGTAATGATATAACCATTGCTCGTTTTCTCTAAATAGAATGATTGATACTCGCTTTCCCCATTGAGAATAAGTAGAATGAAGAGAAAAATAGGGATAATGTAATTAGACAATTTCAGACAATTCTACCGCTGTCATAAACCTGATGCAAAATTTTCAGCAAAGGCAAAAGATAACTAAACAAAAAAAATAAACATAACTACATATCTTTTAAGCCACTGACTTACTTTCAAGCCTTGATCACACTTCCACAAAAAATTTTTGACCTTAGCTTATATTAATAGTACTGTATTTCATGATGGATGTCATCAAACAAGTACAGTACAGTAAAGATTAGTCACTGAAAGGGATTTTAATAAAGAAAATTAAGCTCTTGGTCACATAGCTGGATCACAAGCCAAGGACTCATGCATCATGAGGGTTACTGCATCTTGTGATGAAGATGGACAGGGCTTTTATAAGTTTGGTTGTTTTATTATATAAAGCCTCATTATCTAAGAGTGCTTTAATATAGCAAGTCTCATTATTTAGCAGCAACTTTTTTTTATAAATCACAGAGGAACAGCAGACATAGAGAGATAATGTCAAAGTACGTCACGACAATAAATATGAATATATACAAATCTAGAGTAAATAATTCTATATCCATAATTAAACTAATAAAAACTTTAAAATATCCATACTAGCATTAGTCTTACAACAGAACAGCTTTCATTTTATTTTATGAATTCACTCATTGCCAATTACAGGTTGTACACAACTAAAGACTAAAATTTATCCAAAAGCAACCCAATTCTCATTTGTCTGTAAAACACCATACACATAATGTGCATAGGGTAAACAACACACAATGGGAAATGACAATGCATCTTACCAAGAGATTTGACTATTAAACTTCGCGGAGTTCCACACAAAGGTCGAATTCATATAAAGGTAACAATATTAGTTAGGTTTAACTTTGTGCAACGACTGATACTGTATGTATTTAGAGAGAGGTTATTTCATGTCTACTTTTTCTTTTGAAAATAAAAAGCTTTATTTGTTAATTTTCTGACAATTGTGAAAAAGAAAAAAATTAGCAGAAATGAGATTTGAAAGTAGTGGAAAAATTTAGTGGGAAACTGGGTACCCTATTTTAAGGGGTTTAGTTAACTGTTATGCTTCATGCAATGGAGGGTTACCAGAAATCAGTTTCATACTTGGCACAAAACGATTAATGGGACAGATATGGTCCTAATCATAACTCAGGTTTTTTTCCAGAAGCTTCAGAAACATGGAATTCAGTGGAGCAAAACTATCTTTAGTGATTTAATAGCACTAAAAAGTATGAGGGTAATTAGGACTAACAAAACTGCATTCAACCATGAAAGGAAAAACTCTCAGTCAATACTGTACCAACTTAAGATTAAATATGGTAACTGTACCTGCAGATATCCAACCTCAACAAAATATAACCATTCTTATTAACAATACACAATAAGAAAAATGATATATCAGTGCACTGTACCACAAACCTCGACTAATTCTCTCTCTCTCTCTCTCTCTCTCTCTCTCTCTCTCTCTCTCTCTCTCTCTCTCTCTCTCTCTCTCTCTCTCTCTCTCTCTCTCTTCAATTATACTGTACTTGACAGCTATTGTAAACTAACAACTTACAACACCTCTTTAGATCATTTACATAGCTACTACATGGGTGGATTATTAAATTGCAGAAAGAGTAATATAACACTTTATCTTTCTACTATTCACAAAAAAATTTAATGTGCTCCTAGAAATAAATATTCTTTCTAGTAGCTTAAACTGTTTTCACATATTAAAAATAACTTCCTTCATGCACAACCTAGCTACCTTTAACAACATTTCTGTTTTTCTGTCTGAAACTAGTTAAATGCTGGAACACATAATGGCACAAATAATTTTATATACAGTTAATTACTTACCTTCAACTATTTCAGTGATTTTAAATTTTGCTAAAACATGCCACTAGCATATACAATAGTAAAATATTCCAAAGAAAAAAAAGTCACGCAGTTTAGGTTGATAACAGCCGTTCTCTGAGGACTTTGTAACTGATTATGACACATACACCAGTCAGTTAAATAACGCTGGTTCAGTGGGCTTAGATGATGCTAACTTTGGTAGTAAATGACAGGAACATCAAAAATTCTTAAACTGTGGTATGTTGAAAAGTCTTTAGTAATGTAATTATAAATTCTAAAACTAAGCATATCAGCATAATATACTGGAATGCATTCCTTGTACTGTACAGTACCTTGTACTATACAGTATATTAAGATATTGAATTTGAACTACTGAAAAATTATTGCACGTCAATAGAGAGCCTAAGATTACTATAAAAATAATCCACAGAATGGAGAGGCATGGATGACAATTATATCTATGGAAGAAAATGCTACGTTCTTCTGTTAAGGAATACGAGGAACAATTTTTTAAAGAAATATAAGCATGTCAGGAATCCAATCTTGAAAAAAACACCTGGTACGATGCCAAATTCAACATGCTGATGGGGCAATGAGCTATGTAGAGTGTTTCAAGTTGCAGTATTTATCTTTTTAAAAGAGAACTATAAAAACTAATTTATGCATAAATGATATACAGCATAAACTGAACATAACTTTGATAAGTTAGGAGCTAACATCATCTTGAAAATATTTTTGTATAAAACTAGCATCCTGTACTTATTGGCAAGCAGTATTTGTAGTGTCATTGTACATTTCCAACAGATATACTCAATACTGTATAAATGGAAACAATTTCCACTGGTAGTTAATTAATCTTCTCATCTGCGTGATTTATTTCTTTGGCTACAAAATATGCAGTACTCACCGGATGCTGTGAGACTGATTGCATCTTCGCATGAATAGAAATCTGTGCCTGGCGAGCAGAGGGTGGTGGATGATCAGGAGTTGGAGGCTGCTGATAATTTGTGGGACTTAGAGGAATATTTACATTAATCTGAAAGTATAAGAAAAGTAAGAATAAATTATACAAGACTACAAAAAGTAACATTTTTTCTTTGATAATTGTGCAAATCATACAAACTACACTCATGTTGCAATTCTGTAAAAATAACGGTGTGAAGGGTAAAAGAAAACAAAAATCATACCTCTAAGCCACAAGCTGAAGTTAAAGAGAAAATTAAAAAAAGCATAAAGAAAAGCAGCACTTCGTTTCTCCAAAGAACAAAATCATGATTACTTACTTTTTTGTCTCTAAATTCAAGACTTTTAGGTCTGTGGTCACTGTCCGAATCCTCTGAGGATATGTGCCCTTCGGACTTGGTTGAAATTGTGCGGATTCGTCTTGGTAAGGTCTGGGCACGGTCCCGTAGATTTTCATTGCGATCTCTTAGATTATCATTCTTTACATCCCAGTTATCTTGGAGTTGTCTTTGTCCATAAACATTCTCATTACCTTGATGAAGGTGAGAATACTGGTCCTTGCGGTGTTTTTTCTCTGACATCGATTCGTATCTATCCTTTAGATTTTCATATCGGTGGATGGTGTTTTCATATACATGAGGATCCTTCATTTTGGACGTTCTGCGACTTTTAACTGGCTTGAAGGATATGGTACTGTACATCTGGTAGGCCAAAATTCAGGTTGGTTATAACCATGTACAGTACAGATAACCAGAAACTACTGTAAGATGGTAAGTTCAGAAGTATTGATAGCTACATAAAATTTAACACACAGTCTCATGGGATAACTAATTCATAAACTGCATTACAAAATATTTAACTGAAAATGGTCAATCACTCCACACTTCATATAAACTTTGAATGACCAGTATTTGACAAATTAACACATATTACATGAATAACTATACGGTACATATAAATACAAATACAGTATAGTACAGTATTGTAGTCCTATAACTGTGATCTTCATGCAGCAGGAGTTTTGCTTTGCACAGATCATATAGAAAAATGCAGAAAATCTAGGCAGCAAACATTACACAGTACATTCTTATGCCAGTACAGAGGGTTCATCATCTGCTATTGATTACATAATATTAATTCCACTTAGGTAGAAACTGAAGAATATTTTTGTTAACATGAGAGAATATAGCATCACATCAACAACAAAATGTTCACATGTTGTAGAGCAACAAACAAAACAGGGTGATCTACACATTACAGGGAAAAACAGCAGCCAGAGTAAACACAAAATAATGCATGCAAGAAGTGAATGCCAATATCTAAATTCTTTATCATGTGCATAAACAAAATGCAGGCAATGACAGCAGAGCAGAATGTCAAACAAAACAGCAAAAAAAATTTCCTTGTCTCAAGGCAAAAAAATCTGCAGCTTGCAATTAATTCTGTAAGTTTTACACACAAAATAAAGTACACAGATCCGGGTCTAAGAGGCAATACTTTGAAGTTTATGCACTGGATTTTTTAACCACCGATATAACAGGATGCATCAAAGCTCAGCAGAAGCTATTATCCCATGAAAAAGGGATATGACATATCCTACTACTATATACGGACGAGGAAGTTAATTAAATACTAAAACATATAACCTTTTAAGTCATACATTAAAGATATTTTGTAATAAACAATTCACTAGAAAGTTCAAAATGATGCGACAATAAAAAAAGTGCAACTTACCCTATTTGAGTGAGCATGAGACGAGTGGTGACTCCTTGGAGTGTCGTACTCAGAATCTGAGCTATCAGGGCCTTGTGGGTATGAGGGTAATCGTGAAAGGCTGTGGTGCTGCTGTACATCAACATTTTCATAATCCGACTGCCAAGAAATTGAAATAATATTTTAGATGCTACTAGCAACAGAAGTACAGATATAACACTGACTATGTTACACTGCAATGCTATTAAAATAACAAAGCACTTGACTTAGCATTAATTTACAAACCAAATAACTACAC
This sequence comes from Macrobrachium rosenbergii, assembly GCF_040412425.1. Lineage (NCBI taxonomy): Eukaryota > Metazoa > Arthropoda > Malacostraca > Decapoda > Palaemonidae > Macrobrachium > Macrobrachium rosenbergii. Next base: position 45,954,246 of record NC_089782.1, on the reverse strand, counting down.
AATAAATTGTCCATTATAAACAGTGCTTTACTACAGGGCACTATGGAGTATAGTACAAAATAATGAACTACTAAAATGGTAATACTATTGGTAACCATAAAAAATAAAACCATATTTTGAAACCATGTTGTTACAGTTTTTCTATAAAATACCATGCCAACCAAACATAAGGTTTAATTAGTGTAGGAAAGATCCATAACATAAATCTATAACCAACTAATCAAGCTGAAACAACAGTATTAAAACCTTGTATACCCAAGAATAGAAAAATTTAGATATTTAAAATTGTGCCACATTATATGTTTTTACAATATGCCCTTTACACCTCTGACCACAGGTTGTAGCAGGCTTTCTAAACTGCTCCTACTTGGGGGATATGCAAAGGTTAGCAATGGGAGAACCATTAATGGCGATTCCTCTACCAATAGTGAAAAAAGATGCAAGGAAAAAATACAGTTTACATTACGAAGTCTTCAAATAGTTTGTTTCATCGTGACCTCAGTACTCATATATTTAACAAACTCATGTGTTACCCTCATTCTTACCACACTTCTGAGTAGCAACTGAAAATTTTCTTTGCTCTATTCTCTCCTCTTCTGTTTTATCTTATTTGCTATTGTATTTGCCTTCATGTTAAAGTAAGTTCAATTTTTGTCCTTCCTCACGATTTCATTTGCAATGTTAAATGAGACTTCAATCTTTTGTGACATTTAGCTATTGTAATTCATTTACGTATATTACCATCATCATTGTCATATATAATGATTTTCCATTTCAATCTTTAATATATACTAATGCTCTGTAATATGTTCAGAATTTAAAAATACAGTAGTATTTGTGTCTTTCTAAACTCTTTTACCTTTCATTTCCCCATGTTAATGAGTATTTACATTGAGTATTCTTAATTTTTGGAGGGTATATCTGGTTGACAGCTTATATAACCATAAGCAAATAGTTTTTGTACACTTGTATGCAGTATAATATAAGGATATTATTATATTATAGTGCATATGGTTTTAGTTAATTTTATCATCATTATTTTACCACAGTCACTGTGACATCCTTTCATAAGGATTCTCGTAATGGCATATTTTTCCATTTCTTCTGTTCAACTAAATTACTGTATACTTCTCTGATGCAATATACTTTTATTACTACATGGTTAAAGTTACAAAGTCAACAGTTTTTTATTTTATAACTTTTTTTTCATACTGCTTATGAAAGAAGTTATTCCAGAGAGGCTTCAATCTTCATACTGTAATGGTAAAAGTGATTTCTGATAAGACTTAAAAAGCTTGCAAGAAGTTATGGGAGAAGTTACACTTTACCATCACAAATTTCAAAATTTTTGCCATCTTGTTTTTACCACTTTCACCACATATTAAAATCCATTTGGGTAACAAATACCCGCTGTTGCTTCTGTGGCTGACCACTTCTGCTAGATATATCTTTTTACATAGGACACTGATCTCTTTGACCTAACTGTCTTTACTCAGATCCTCTTTAGATGCATGGGTCTGCCCAGTTTTCAGCCTCAATCTTCAAAAGAACTCCTTTCCAGATATGGCTAACTACAGATTTCTAGCTTCAGCTCAATGTCGCCTGGCTAACTGAAGATTCCGATTTTCAGTTCAATGTTCCCTTGTTGTTTGACATCCACTAGGGTTCATCATGTTCATCAAGTAACAACCAGCCCCAGCAGAGTATCAGAGCCAAGCCAAGTGCGAGCCAACCCAGTTCAGATAACCCACCCACTCTGCCAGCCACCTGGACTGCCAGCTACCTGACCACCCTTCACTAGTCTTACCTGCTGTCCTGCTTACTTTCTACCTACACATTCTACCTGTTCACTCTTGACCACAGCTGGCACTGCCAATTCCCCATTTGCTTTGCCTGTTGTCCAGCCTTCTAGGAATTTTAACCACTAGGCCTGTTGCTTGATATGCCTGACCTTCAATTGAATAGTTCACTGTCAGCACTGACTGTTTCACAGCCAACCTGCTCCTCATCTGTCCAGCCAACCATCTGCCTGTCACCTGGCTGATGTTAGTGGTTGACACTTTTCCTTACTGCTAAAACAGTTCAACCTTCACAGGAAAGACCAGACCCAACCAATAAATTCACAGGCAGAATGAACAACTATTATGATTCCTAATTTGAGGGTTGACAACTAAAATGGACTTAGCATGTCTTCATTACTCTAAACTAGAATTTTATTCAAACGAGTCACTCATATACTACTTAGTTCCCCCCTCCCAGCCCCAGTAAGAGTGCAGTCACATATCTAGAATACATGAGCAAGGTTATTGCCTAAAAAGGGCAAGGTGTATATACATAGTGCTGCCAACTAGCAAGCAAATGATCCTGTTTAAACTGGTATTTGGGCGTGCGCCTAGGATGAAGTCATCACAAGAGTTGGACAAATATATGAGATATGGGTTTTTATTATATAAAAATTAGTTGTATGTTGTAAAAATTCATACTTTTCAAATCTTTAAAATTAATTAAATAAACCTCATGTCTAAAAAGATACTAACTTTTTGAGGAACTCAACTGAGAATTGAATATACTAATATGTAAAACAAACAAAGAATGCTGTTGTGAACAATTGCAGAATGAATACTTAACAAATGAACTAATCATTCACATACTACTCTTATCCAAATGTAACAACACAATCATACTATTGTATCTAAATTATTCAGTGTAAAAAGATCTCTGAAACTAACATAATTAAGTTTATCTGCTGTAGGGCAGCCAATTTCTAGACAAATTTTGTATCAATGATAGAGTTTGTAGCACCATTTTACTTACATTATCAGTTCACTATACTGTACCATATAATGATTAAGCTCTTCATATTTCACCAAACTGACAAGAGAGACCTCTTACAACACCACACCTCAGTAGTCCCAACAGATTTCCTCTACTGATATAATCACATTTTGAAAATATGTATAAGCATGGACTAGAACAATGTTATCAGCCTCAACATGTCTACATATAATTACAGTCCCACTATTTTTTGAAACTCTTAAGGACTGATGCACCTCAATGGGAACTAAGTAGGAACTTCTTTAATATGGAACTTTATGGTTACCTCTACATTACAGTACTCTGACACTTTTCTGACTAAATTTCATCTAATAAAGATTTTGCATGAGTCCAAGCATGGTTTCAAGCTCACAGTAACATTATTTTGGTGTAAATCACATAAAATAAACAAAAGGCATCATAAAAAATAGGGCTTGCACAGAATTTCATTAATAATCTTCAGGCAACTTGAAGACAAATATATCAGGCCTTAGTATTACCAAGACCACTTTCCTTATTAAAAACATTCCCTTTTGTGAGTATACTTCTGGAACACAATGGCCCATACAGCAAATAACCTTACACATCATGGAGACCTCAAAAACATTCTCGTAACTGATGACATATATGGAAATCATCCTCTAAGAAGATACCGGGCTGTAAAAATGTACTCTACCATTCCTGCAATACATGTACTGTACTGTACAACATTTCCATCTGCTGTATGTTCTTATAAAAGGGCAGTGGCCATAAAAATAAAATACGAATAATGGAATACTAGATATACATTCAATAGCTACTGGATCAAATCAAATGTAGAAAAAAAATAAGTTCCATAATGAAAATCATTACTGTAAAAGAATATTTGATGTACAATGAACATCAATAGAGAGGCAAAAGTTAAGGATGCTGCATTACTATTTACAAAGCATACATGAAGACATCAAAATGTCGCCTAGTGGCAGGTGAAAATACTGAAAAACTAATTTCAGTGATGTGATAGTTTAATTTTTCCTAGTCAGGTCATGGATTAACATGAAACATGGGTCTGTATTTGTGAATATAAATTCTGTTCATAACTACATACATTATCAATTATGCTAAAGCTCCCACTGCACCAGTTAATTTAGTGTTCAAAGTTCAGTTTCTTTACCAAAAACAAAACCATGGCTATAATGTTTTCTTTCACCATAAAATCAAAAATCAATTTCTGCATTTCAAGTCTACATTGTACAAATTTTCTACTCTTAATTTTGGTAAAATATACAGAAGGGATGGGTCAACTGCCAAACAAAATAGGCCATGCTAGTGTATAACAAAAAATCTTCACATTAACAAAATCACATGTTAAGGCATTCAGATCAAACACAATTTAACCATGGACAAAAAAAGTTATGCAAACGCCACAAAACAAAAGCATACATACGGTATCCACATTTTCATAGTCAGACTGCATGCAGGAAAAAGAGGGAAGGTTTAAGGCATAAGGAACAGGTCTGACTTTATAAGAAAACACCATATTCAGACCTATATCATATCAGCCTAGGAGTCAGCTCTTTCATATAAAAACTCTGGAAAATTGAAGACTTAAACAGAGAAGCAAGACAGCACACAAGCAGCTCTACTGAAGCTTTCTTTAATATCAATTATTTGAAAGACCTTGCAATTTCATTAGGAATACAAATAAATGTATTAAATTGATGTTCAAAAAAAATTCAGGTCATAGTAAAAACAAAAATTTATTTGAAATTATCATCGGATAACATTAACATGGTACTCTAAAATACTGTAATGAGTTCCCTTGACAAACAGTTCCAATCAATGGCTGCAATTGATTTGGTACCTTCTAAAAGGGAAAAAACACAGTCTTCTGTAATTTTACTAAAATTGTGATTCTTTATTTAGGTTACCTCAATTTTATCATGCACAGTTCACTTAATCATATGATATCACTTTAGAGTCAGTGACCATAGTTACTGTGATGCCAGATTACATGGATCAAACATAATAGGACTACAAAACCTGACCAGCGCCTCTATCAAGTTTACATTATGTCCTTACCCTGTTCTTTCACAACTACTGAGACTGCTTAGCCTTTTTGAAAAGATCATTTTTCTTCCTTCCAAAGACCAAAAATAAATTCCAATAAGCAATGCAGGTCTTACCATCGTTGCATAAAGCTTTTTACTTCAAAGTTAATTCTCTGTCTAAACAGGTTTCTCCTTATCTTCCCCACTTTATTCAGAAAACCTATCTACTACTTGTTACCTACACTACATTCATCATACTATTTAGGTATTTCAGCATTAATGAATGCTCCATTTGTCCCTTTGTGCATTGCATATTCTAATAATGTTCTCCTTTTGTACTGCAAAAACATTCTATGGCTTTGATGACTGTATTCTCCCTTTTCTTATCCTTACGTTCCACACAGATTCAACAACTAATGAGAGTTAACATTATTCATTTATCTGACCTCACCCGCTCATTACTAATAACTCTTTGCATTTGCTATTTTAAGATTTTCATGCCACTTCTTCTACATGCTTAATCATTCCTTTACGATACAACTGTATTTACAGTCTTAATAAGTCTGCAAATTTTCCTGTGGTTGGTATTCTGATAATTAATTCTTTTTTTAATTTACCTTGTGTCTGGGCCTTCATAAAAAGGAACATATAACCCTTATTTCTGTCCCCCTTACTATTCTCATCACACTCCAGTTGAACCTTACACACCCTTTATTATTGCTGATACCTTTATGGGGGTACCATTTACAGTGTGCATTGTGCAGTTTAGCGTATATGGTACAGTACTGAAGGTTCTTTGCAGCATCCCTCCTACCTCCCAACCATGCTTCTTTCTGCTTTTTCTTTCATCTTCTAAAGCCCAAACACAATAAGAAGTCCGTATTTATAAAAGAGCTTATGTACCAGCAATCTAATAAAAATGGAGCATATTAAAATCTACTACATATGAATGTCATCCTTTTCCTGATTGTAGGTACATTAGAGTTTAGGACTTTAAAAATGCAAATAAACAAAAACTAAGTGCTCTAAATGCTTGACAGCCTGCAAGATTACAATAGGCCTAAATTGCAAATAGACTAAAAAATTGCTAAAGCAATCTCCTTCATTGGAATCAATGCGTTATTTCAAGTCAATGTTATTGAAAAATGCAATCACCCTTATTAATAAGAACTTACAATCATGCACACAAATGAAATAACTGGATAATAAAGGTTATTCATCTAAAATTTTATAACTACCAGTTTTGTTTCAACACATCACTTAGCACGAAGAGCATGACCGCAAAAATAACCATTGGAAATCTGTGCATAAATAACCTAAAATATCTTCATCAGTCAAATATATCACATATACGGCAGCAGTATTAAAAAAAATTGGCAACATTCAAAATTGGCCACATTCATAATGACCATTATGAGATAATACAAACATTAGAAAGAAAGGCAGGTTTTAAGCATAAAAGAGTAAGTTTGAAACTCAGTCCCAAAAACTACAGAGCATGAACAGGCAATTGTAGAATTAGATAAAAGGCCAAAATTTGTTTTAAAACAGAAATACTGTGAAACCCTAGGAAAGAATTTTGGACACAAAAGCCATTTGTCAGACTGTGAAGTGCCTCAAAAATACTGCAAATACTTCCTCAGGGAATAATGGATTTGATTTCACTTAGGATCTGGCAATAACATTAAAGGTCACTGATAACAATATCCCTCACTGCTTTGATTGATAAGACAAAGTAGAGTAAGGAGCTTTTCAAAATACTAGGTGCATCATGTCATAATAACCATTAAAAATGACATAAGAATAGATGCAAACCCTCTTTATTCTGGACAAAAACAAAAAGGAGTAGAACCTTTAGCACTTAAGATTACAAGAGTTTCTCGTTGAAAATCTTAAAAAGATAAAAAAAAAAAAAACGTCTCCATATTCTTATATTAATAACTAGAAAGAGAAAACAAGACTGCAAATCTCTGCAAATGCAATTATCATAACTACACAGTGCTCTGCATAATTTTTTTTTAGGAGTGCAGGGACATTTTTATTGCAGTTCTCTGTCGTTTTCATTTCCTTTCACAAATAAGAAGGAAGGTGACACATTTCCATCAGATACACATTTGCATCCATAACAATAAAAAGTCATAAAGGTTCTCAGTAGGATACTTGCTTAATAATAATAATAATACTATAGCCTCTCTTAAACTTTCAAACATCAGCAGCAGCTAAGTTTACACCAAAAGTAATGAAGATTTCCAGGCTGGAAAGTAAGACAATGTGCCGCTTCAACAGAGGGTGGAAGCTGGTGCTCTGCAAACCAAGTAGCATGTGCTAGTTCTTTAGGCGCAGGTGACAGTAATGACAGTATCCTTGTTGAAACAAGGCTTATAAAAGATGGTAGAACAGGTATCTTAGAGTGAAAGACTAAATCATAATTATCCTTGCTGGAAAAAAAAACTACTAGTGTACTTTCAGCAGGGGACCTCAGCCCCAAAATCTACAGGAATACCAACAGGAGAATAGTACTCCAATTGAATCAAGTACAGACAGAACAAAAAATCTTGGCATGTGGTATTAACACTATCGCCTACAGTAATATAGGGTCTTAACAACAGTACTTAGTTTTATGGTATTGTATAACATCAGGGAAGTGTATAGGATATCTTACGAGTAAACTTGTTAGTGATCTGTTTAAAAATAGCTGCAAAGGGGCAGAGGTGAAATAACTTCACCAAAACCAGCACAATGCACTCTATCACAAATCAGTCCTTGTCAACTTCCATTTGAGAAACCTTGTAAGAACTGCACTGTAAGGATGGCAGCATTTTTATCGGTTCCATAACTATGTAATGATGATCACCATTTGCAATCTGGGGGCAGAATTATATCTGGCACTGACAGATTTATAAAAAAAAAAAAAAAAAAAAAAAAAAATTATAGCATACCTTTAACACTGTGCTATGTATGTTTAGTGTGCAACTAAAATAACTTTACATTACAATTCTTTTTATTCAAGTTTGTTTCATTACATCCCCTCATAAGTCTTAAGGCCAACGAGTGACACAAGCAGACAATTTATTTAACCAGCCCGTATTTTCCCATAATGCTTCGAAAACCAAAAGAATTTGAGCTTATAAGAAATCAGTTACAAAAATAATGCTTTACTATAAAAAAGGTAGAAATGCTGTACAAGACTCTCATCTAAAACAAAGTTGAGGCATGCGTTAGTTTGCTGGATTTGGACAAACCGCTAGTTGGACAATCATACGTTAAAGGTTTAAAGTTCTGATAACTTCAGCGACTAACATTACAGGAAGATTTTTTAATTTACTGAAAATTACATTTTTATAATAAAATAAAGTTTTATATATACTTACCAAGTAATTATATAGCCTATGTTTCTAACTCGTGCAGCAGCTAAAAATCTGAAATTCGCTGTAGCATTCGATTGTTTTAGCGTAGGTGACTCGGTCCCTCCCTCTATCGGGGAAGGAAGGGTACAACACAGCTGAATAGCATCAGTCCGTTTATGCCCGTGAGAGGGGAGGAGGGAAAGCTCTGATTCAGTAATTACTCGGTTAGTATATATAAAACTTTATTTTATCATAAAAATGTCATTTTTATATATGTAACTTGACAAGTAATTACATAACTGAATCCCATATTGACAGGAGGTGGGTGTGTATGGACACATGTAATCTCAAAAAATTTTAGTAGAAGAATGAATATGAGACAAAAATTTTATTAGCACTGGTTAAAAATAATTGTTGTACCCTTACCTGTTAAGAGAGCTGCTGCAGACTGACACTGTCTCTGGTTGGCGCTCATCTTAACTATAGTAGCGCAGCAGTGAAGCTGTGGAGCGCCCCTATATTAGTAGGAAGCATTGCAACAAAGGAGTATTCAGAATGCAACAAAGCATCAATGGAGGTTATGCAGCTCATGAAGTAGTCTGACAGCTAACATAACCATAAAGAGTGCCCTTGCCCTGGGTGCAGTACCATAAAGATAGACAACCAGAAAACTTTGTCACCTACACACTGTATTCATTAAAACCATTACCCAACCATAAAAAATGACTGGTGGGTACTCCAGGTACATAGTACCCCCAGCTCCCCAAGAACTCAACAGCCTAATCAAGGTAAAAAGAGGTAAGATAGGAGCAGATTCCTATGTTTCCTCCCCTAATGCAGACAACGGACCCAGGGTACTGCAGTTTTCAAAAATAGTTTCCATTTCATGTAAATAGTGCATTGCAAACACAGATTTGCATTTCCAGAAAGGTGACTGGAGAATCGCTAACAAAGACATGTTATGTTTAAAAGCCAACAGGTGACGGCTCTAATCTCATGGGCTTTAACTTTCAAGACAGGTAGAAGATCCTCACGAATTCCTGAATGCGATTCCAGGATGATGTCTCTCACAAAGAACGATATTGCGTTCTTGAAAAGGGGTCTAGAAAGGTCCTTCAGTCCTTCACAGAGCACCAGAGCTTACTCGAGGGTCCTCTGATCTTTGCTGTTCTATTAAGGTAGTACAGGTAATCTCCAGTTATTGGCAGGCTCGGTTATTGGTGATCTGGTTTTACCAGGGTTGTCTAGAGACGAAAATTGGCAATTTTTGGCACCAAAAATCTCCGATTTCTGCTTATCGGCACCGATAATCGGGTATTGGCACCGATACATACCTAACAGAGGCACCAATCTCCAGTTATCGGCAATTTTCGCTTATTGTCACACTGTCGGAACAGAACCCCCACAGATAACCGGGGGCTAACTACCTCAGTACCCTCATGGGACAAAGAGTCCTCTCTTCCTCTTCTGGTCCAAGAATTTCCATCAAATTCTTAATGGTGAAGGAACAAGGCCGCGGCTTAGAGGGGGTCTCATTCTTAGCCAGGAAGTCTAGCGTAAAAGAGCAGACTGCCTCTCCTTGAGAAAAGCCTACTCTTCTGTCAATGGCTTGCAACTCGCTGACTCTCTTAGCCATGGCTAAGGTGACCAGAAAAAGAGTTTTCCTCGTTAAGTCTCTTGAGGAAATTGCACGAAGAGGTTCAAAAGGAGGGCCTGACAACCATTTGAGGATGACGTCCAAATTCCATGATATTTCAGTGGTCTTGGTCTCCTTGGCTGTGTCAAAAGACTTGATCAAGCCACTAATGTCCAGATTGGATCCCAGATCGAGGCCCCTGTACCGAAACACAGAGCCTAACATTGCTCAATACTCCTTGATCGTCGAGGAAGACAAACCTCTGTTAGTCCTCAGGAAAAGAAATAAGTCCGTGATGTTCATTGCAGAGGTTTCAGAAGAAGTGGCATTATTTCTTCTGCACCAGCTATGGAATACTGCCCACTTCATTTGGCAGACTCAGGAAGAAGACCGCCATCTACACTTAGCAATTGCTTCTGCAGCTGATTTTGAAAATCCCTTTGCTCTGACGAGTCTCCTGACAGTCTGAACCCTGTCCGAGCAAGAGCAGATACATTGCGATGAAACCGGTGGAAGTGCGATTATTTGAGAAGCTTTGGCTTCTGTGGAAGGAGCCTGGGATAGTCGACTAGCAGCTTGAGGAGATCCGGGAACCACTCTCTTCAAGGCCAAAAGGAGGCTATCAAAGTCATCTTCGTGTCCTGATGGGATATGAATTTGTTGATGACCTCCCTCACCATACTGAATGGTGGGAAGGCATACAGGTCTAGGAAGGACCAATTCTGGAGCATGGCATCTGTCGCCCATGCCAGAGGGTCCAGGGTCGGAGAGCAGAACAGCGGGAAGCGATGGTTCTTCGATGTCATGAACAGGTCTATCGACAGCTGTTCCCACCACTTCGACAGGTCACTGCACACCTGTGGAACTAGCGTCCATTCCGTGGGAAGGAACTGTTGCGCTGACTCAGTCTGTCCACTATTACATTTAGCTTCCCTTGAATGAATCTTGTCACCAGAAAGGTGCAGTTCTTCTTCACCCACAAAAGAAGGTCTTTGGTGGCCTCATAAAGGGAGAATGAGTGGGTGCCTCCTTGGTTCTTTATGTAGGCCAAGGCTGAGGTGTTGTCCAGCATCACTGCTGCCGTCTTGCCAAAGGTCACTTCTGTGAATAATTGAAGGGCCAGGTGTACTGCCTTCCATTCTCTTATGTTGATGTGTATGAGCTTCTCTTTTGGAGACCAGACTCCCGAGACTTCCATGTCTCCCAGAAGAGGCCCCCAAAACCCTGATCTGAAGTGGTCTGAGTACAATGAAAGGTTGGGGGTCAGTGGATGGAGAGACTTTCCCTCCAAGGGACGTTCTTCTGCAAGCCACCATCTCAAGTCTTCTTTGATTTCCGGGGTGATCGGAAAGACGAGCGAGTCTGGGTGGGTCTTCCTGTTCCAGTTGGCCTCCAGAAAGAACTGCAGTACACTCATATGAAGCCTCCTCAGGCTTACGAACTCAATGGATGTGAGGGTTCCCAAAAGGCTCATCCAACTGTTGGCTGAGCAGGACTTGAGAGCGAGGGAGTATTGGACTGATTGAAGACAGAATTGTACTCTTTTGGGGGACAAAAAACCTGAAAATTCAGAGTCTATCGTCATCCCCAAATAAAGAATCACCTGAAACAGAAACAAATGCGATTTCTTCTCGCTGATGAGTAACCCCAGATCTTGGGCCAGAAGAAGGGTCTTCTGAAGGTCCTTCATGCACTTTTTCTTTGATGGAGAATGTAGGAGCCAGTCGTCTAGATAGAGGGATGTACAGATCCCCCATGAGGTGAAGCCACTTTGCAAGAGAGGTGAGAATGCAAGTGAATACTTGGGGAGCTCTAGAGAGGCTGAAACACAGCGCTCAAAACTGGAAGACTCTGTTCTGGAACACAAATCTGAGGTACTTCCTGCTGTCTTGGTGTACTGGGGTATGAAAGTGGGCATCTTCCATATCGATGGTCACCATCCAATCCACATTGGATGGACGAGAGAACTGACTGATTTGTTTCCATCTTGAATTTTGCCTTCTGAATGAAGACATTCAGGGCGCTGACGTCCAGGACAGGTCTCCATCTCCCGGATGACTTGGGGGCCCACAAAAAGATGGTTGTAGAACCCTGGAGTGTTGACATCTTCGACCAGCTCTACAGCTCTTTTCGCGAGAGGAGCCGACATCTCTTCCACAAGTGGCGAAAACCTCTCGGAACCTACTGAGTAGGCTGTTAATGCGATGGGCGTTGACATTAAGGGAGGGTTCTTCCTGAATGGGATAGAGTACCCTTCTTTGAGTACTATTGAGACCTACTGGTCTATTCCTCTGGCTTCCCGTTTCTCCCAAAAGTGTAGCAGTCTTGCACCTACTGGCACAAGGAGGACTGGATTCCCATTTACAAGAGGAAGGCTTTGAGGGAGCCGTTTTGGCTGGGCGTGCTGCATGCAGATTGAAGTGTGGTCTAGTGTAGAATCTTGTCTTGTTGCCCCGAAAGGGCTGCTGCTGCTGCAAAGGAGGGGTCGACTTCGTAATGAAAGAAGGAAGGTCCTTGGAGTGTTTGGCTGACTGGGCTAACAAACCCTGTGTTGACTTTTTCTGAAGATCCGACCCCATTTCTTGGACAGTGGCTTGAGGGAAGGGGTGCATGTGGTCCAAAGGAGAAAAGAGAAGTGCTGACTTCTGAGATGTAGTCACATCTTTGGTGGTAAAAGAGCACCAAAGTTCACATTTCTTCAGGACACCCATCGTGAATAAAGAAGCTAGTTCCATTAAGCCATTGCTAATAGCTTTATCTGCACAGGATAAAATCCCCAGCCAGTCTGCAGACAAGTTTTCTGACTATCCTCGCAGTCTTCGATTTTCTTTGCCAGTGCTCCCACGTTCCAGTCCGAAAAGCTTAGGACCTCAAAAACCTTAAACATATTCTTGATGATATGGTCAAGCTAGGCAGTCAAGAGCACAACCTTAGCCGAAGCAAAGGCTGACGCCCTATTACAGTCAATCAGACAGGAGAAGTCCCCCTGGGGGGAGGCAGCGACTCCCAAGGAGGGAGCTTCTCCTGCAGCGTACGCTTGGTATCTCTTAGAAGCGAGACAGGCAGGTGGTGTGCAGCAAGCTGCTTTGCCCTACTCGTCTGAGAGCCAGAAGTCCATTTCCCTCAAGGCTTTCCTGGATGAGGAAGACAAGACCATCTTTGGAAGACTTGGAGACGTCAACAGGCTGGTTCCTCATATAGAAGGCGAAGGCAGGGGAAGCTGGGGTTGCAGGTGAAAAAAAGGATGGAAAGGCAGCCAAAAATCACTGAAGGAGGTTGGAGAAGGGTGTAGAAAGAGGAGGCTGGTCTAATACCTCTTCCTCTGAAGAAATCAGTGAGGACGCCAAGTCAGGAGGATCGTGTGTTACTGCTTGATCTTTCTGCAAGAGGTTTATAATTTTGTCCAAATGGTGCTGAATAGGATCTGTCAACGAAGTATGCTGTATGGGGCCAATGGTGGACGAAGGAATCAACAGTAGAGAGGGTGCCGGGCGCTCAGTTGGGCGCTTGGGGAGCGATGCAGGAAGATTTGAGTTTGGCACCAGACAAACAGGAGTTGGCGCCGGGTGAGCAAAAGTTGGTGCCGGGCGCTCAGTGGGCACTGAGCAGTCGGTTGGTGCTGGCCAGTCGATGGGTGCTGGGCGCTCGGAAGCAGCTAAATACTCTGAATCCGTTGGGCGCTTATCAGGTGAGGATGAGTGCTTCCGTGAGAAGGTCGGGCGCTTGGGCAGTGAATACTGTCGATGGGGAAAACATCGTTCAGGGCTAGCCCAAAAACTAGAGAAAGGCTGAGGACTGTGCTCAATATCCTTTGCACTCTTGCAAGGAAGTGGGGAAGCGTGGTCGGGAACTGTTATGCGCCTCTCAGGAGGACGAGAGATCTCTGAAGAACTAGAAAAAGATCGTGTACTTCCTTACGGACGCCTTTCCAGCGGCTGTCCACCGAGTACTGGGACCATTCAACAGGCTTGGTTGAGGGGGCGCCTACCCATGGGCAAACCCCACCGACCTCCCTTGGACTACCAATATACCTTCTCCCTGGTGCATGGGAGCCTAGCAGTAACCTTGGTCTAGGAGTGCCAGCAGGATGAGTAGACACCTCCTTCACTAGCACTTGACTAACACTTCCACTTTTAACACTGGCTTGGTCCATAAGCACTTTAACTGACACACTTAACTGTTCCATAGTTGAAACAACGAGCCCAAACTTCATATCAACACGGGCTTCTAGACTAGCAATGGTGTTAGGCTTGGCAGCATGGGGACTGGGTGAAGGAGTAGGTTCAGTAGGTAGAGGACTGGTTAAAGGGGAAATAGGAGTAGGAGAGGGAGACAGAACAGGTAAATTGGTATTTGCCCGATTTAGGAGAACATTCTACATTAGCTACATTTCAAGCCTTGGCTCTAAGAGCCACTTTCCTCTTCCTGTCTCGTTCTAACTTACTTAAGTGAGATTTTAAAGTTTTCCTCCTACCTTGATCCCAGTCCCTACACTTGATACATGTCAAATCAATAAAGCAAGTTTGCCCCCTACAATTAGTGCAGATTGTGTGGGAGTCATAAGACGCTTTCATAAGTCTAGTTTTCCAGCCTTTGCTGCAAAACCGGACTACTAGAAGAGCTAGTGTCGGACATCGTCGTGAAAAGTCAAAATCGGGAAATAATTCGCTAATACTGAGTCTATGAATCCTAGGCTATTTGAAAATAGCTTAAATGCTACCAAAAGTTCGGTATACGTCACCAAACGGAGACAAAGGGCAACCATCTGGCGACCAATCTCGAAACAATAGCTGCTGTGGCAACTGAATTATAGACATTAACCGGCAGAAATGGACTGACGCTATTTAGCGGTGTTGTACCCTTCCTTCCCCGATAGAGGGTGGGACCTAGTCACCTACACTAAAACAATCAAGTGCTACCGCGAATTTCAAATTTTTAGCTGCCGTGCAAGTTAGAAAACATAGGCTATGTAATTATTTGGTAAGTTACATATATAAAACAGACGGCTATATTGGTAGCATTTGCTGCATACTCAAAAAATTTTCATGACGTATAGTACAGTACTTGAAATTTATCAATTCTTTGATTTAGATTGTCCCTTTCAGGACCAATATTAATCATTCTGTGAAAATGGCTTTAAATCTTGAAATATCACCCACTAAAAACACATTAAAGTCGAACATTAAACAGTACAGTCATCCCCATCAAACACTAGCCATTTCCAGCTTAGAAAGTTAGGTAAAGACTGAACAAGTAATAGACAAGGTACATTTAGAGACCTGTACATCTATACAGTATGTCATTATCACTATCAACATCACCATCCCACGTGCAATACCATATCATCCTACTACTACAAGGAAAATAAACAAACCTGTTCTTGTCCTTTGAAATATATTGTTTCGTATGTTGGCAAATCCTGCTCGGCATCAGGCGCTGGGGAGGGCGGACACATGGAGCGACGAGGAGGTTTGGGTGGTGGCACAGGCTACAGAAAGCATAATAACAAATTTGATTAGTAAAGCTAACTGAAGCTTTAATCAAAGCTGGTTGTTCATATATACAATTATTTTATTTAAGAAAAAAGTTGTATTAACCAGTAAATAACTGGTTGTTATGCAATGTAACATTTTATATTATCATTTTTTCTTAAAAACTTGCAAAATAGCAATTACCCTACATATATAGCATACACGAATATTCATAAACAAATATCTTCTACCTACCATATTTACAAATATAAGTACCTCTACTAGCCTAACTAAAAATAGATCCCAAGTGATACTAAAATTACCTATGACACTGCAACATCACAACAGCTAGTGCACACTAGGTCTACATATACTGTATAATCTACCATTAAAGAAATAAAATGACACAACTTCATCATATAACCACTACATATTTACACAACTAATACATAAAGGAAATTGATTTTGTTCATCCACAAATCCTAAATATACGAGCAGTACAATAACGACCAGGATATTCAAACCACAAAAATTCAGCTTGGAGTAAACATTCATATCTTCTTTCAATTAAACATAAATTAAAAATGTTTTTCACTGTTACATTCCAAAATCCCTTCACTTGAAAGACAAGCATTATGTCAGTTCTATTCTGTAATTTATATTTTCAATCATCTAAGAATTATTTCGATATCAGAAAATCTAAGCTGACTCTGTCCTTCTCTACAATATCTAATCCACCAATGAAATCCATACTTTTATGAATACAATCCTGTCTTTTAAGGCCTTCTCTTTGCTTTAAATTACCCAAATGGATTTTTCATCTGCTATACAAATTACAAAATACTTAGAACAAAGATCTGTAGAGACATTTTTTAAAAACATACCCAACATTTAAGAAAAAATCAACCACAAATCTTGGACAACTTTGCCATACCATTTAAGTCATCATTAAAGGTATCACACAACCAGCTACAGGAAGTGTTATTGAATCAAATGCACTGAATATATAATATTCAGTTATCTTTCTTAATAAATCTAAACAGATCAAAGAGAATGTAACCAATACAGTACTTAAAATAAAAGATATAAAACTGCACTCTTAAAGAACATAAGGAATTCCTCCTTAAAGATGGCAGCATATGCACAGTACTATTTAATTTTGAAACTCATCAAAATGGCCACATTTCTTGGTAATACTTTACACAGTAACACAGACCTTGTTAAATAATGATATAAAGAAAACAGAAAATTCCAAAGAAACTGAATTTCAGCATTGATAGGGAATCAAATTATCCCAAACAGGAAAAACTCTACAATCATCAAAAAGCAATGCAAAGAGTTGCACCACTCTGAGGCAACAGAATTCACCTAGCATTTATCTTTACAATGATTATCTACCCAATACATCATCACTTAAGGAAAAAATAAATTTCTTGAACTATAAATACCCTAAAATGTGTTCAGTAAAAGCTTCATCAATGTTCTTTGATAAGAAAACCTTTATAACTTTAACCCAAAGAGATGTCATGTGACTGAGGAAGTAAAAGGAGTTCATCAAAATAACAAAAACTACAGGGTTTCCTAACCAATGAGGTGGGGTATTACTGCAGCATTCTTTATTTTCCCAGGTGCACTACATTCCACCTTTTACTTTTCATCTGCTCCCTTCAGTCTCTTCCCACTCACACAGTATCTTTGGCTCTTGCTTGAACTTTCATCTTTCATTGAAGAAAAACCCTATAGTCAAGTCCTTAACAGTTCATAAAAGGAAATCATATGTCTTGCTGAAGGACTTAAGAGCAACAGGATTCTTCCTACCAGAATTAATATTCCTGACAAATTCATATGTCATTATTTGTAATAAAATTTTGTAAATACAGTAAGTGCCTAGCTTACCAAATCATTTCTGAGAACTTTCTTTTGAGCATAACAATGTGCAAATGATTGTGGCATTGTTGAACTGATAAGTGGACAGTAATTGACTACAGCTCATCTGATATAGAAAATCTACAGGTAGGTGGATTACAGCTAACAAACACCTTACCCCAACCCCCAAAACTTTAGGCCACATTTACACCAAATGAATTGATTCAAATCAATTCATGAAGAATCATTTGACTATGAGTCATTTTGAATCAATTCGCTGACAGAGCCAAACTGAGTCAGCTGCCAGTACTCAATACATAAGACTGTCAAAGAAACAAATAATGATGCATGGGAAGTACTAAAGCCATAGTATATGTCTGTACCCAATGATCATCAATGGAGAGAAGAAATAGAGATATTTTTCAAGGAAATTGGCCGAAGCAAATCGGTGACTTTGAGTCAAATCGAATCTGCGTCATTTGAAATGACTCAATTCACCTGGTGTGAATGGCTCTGTTGAAGTTTATGAGATGCATCAAGATAAATCATGAATTGATTAGATTTGCTTGGTGTAAATGTGGCCTGTAGCCTTATGCTTACATCACATACTGTGATTCAAGAAAAATGGACACAGGGTAATTCTTATAATTTTTTTAAATGTGTCCTACAGGATGAAAAATATAATGGTTTCACTGCTAAAAAATGTTTTACTTACTAACCATATTTTCCATCAACAAATAATACATTCAAGAATGAAAACTTAAATAAATGTGCTGCAAAATGATGTCAATGTGACATACTTAATTATGATGCCCATCTAATTTTTGTTTCATATTACCAAGTCAAATATTGCACAACAGCATCATACATTACTTCACAATACCTTAATACAAATTTTGATTTCCCTAGTTCATTTTTTTCTGAATGGTGCCCAGTTCATTTATTCTGAAAATTGTTGCGATTCAAATAATCACCATGGATAAGGCCAAATTTTTGTTTATTCATACATATAAAAATAGAAAAAACTCACGCCTTAATCATATTAAATAATCAGAGAAAATCTGAGGAAAAAATCAATATGAACCATAAATACCAAATACATCATAATTTTGCACATTCCTTATGGAATGTTTGTTAGCAAAAGAAGCAAATGCAATAGGCAGAGGCAATAAAAGATATATTCAAAGCAATAACATAATTTAACAAATAATAAATCTGAATCTAAACAATCCACTGATTTTGCTTTGTTTAGAATAAGGTGCGAGTTCTTCACTGAATCACATGAAACTCACAAGTTCAGGAATTAAAAAAGCAGATGACTGCTATACTCCAAGATACTATGACCAGTTTGTACAGAAATACATCACATTACAGTTAATGTATCTACCTATAAAATAAAACACAAATATAATCTGATAAGGTCTACATCAAAACACAGATGGGGTAGTCATGGGCAACAAATAAAACAAGCAAAAGAACAGCATACCAAATGAATGAACAGTACACTTAACACCAACAATAAAGCTCAACTGTCAGTGGACTTGTATTTAAAAGACAAGCTTTTCTCAAAAGTTTTCTATATTCAACCAAAGTATTTGTCTCAAAATTTGCAGAGAAATTTAGATCTCTTTAATAAGCAAAGCAACATATTAGACCAAAAAATTATTATACAAAGCTTTAAGCTAGAGCATTATATGATAAAATGAGGAATGGGATGCTCATTAGTCCTTACAGTGTTCCCATATGTGCTATTATAACAAGAAAGGGTACTGGTTTACGCAGTCAAGTTAGCTAATAAATTTTGTTTATGCATAAGAATGCAAAATCTTAGTGTAAGGTTGCTAAACTACGTGCAATTTAATTATGGTGTTTAAATCATGAGTTAAGACATTTTTAAGGATTTGAGTGGTCTCAAATTCTCATGTTAAAACCATTTCATATGCAGTGTATTTTATAATGCAAGACCTTTCAAGGGGTTCAGTAATAAGACAATCATCATCTGCACTTCTTCAGACAGAGGAGCTAGCTATTTGAAGATGACACTCAAGTTCGACAAAGTATTTAAAGACAGGAAAACTAGCTTCAGTAACTCAAATCAAATCAAGACGGCAACATACTTGAATCTAAGGGAAAAATAAAATCAGGAGAACAAATAAGGGAACCCATACAAATAGGTATTACTGTACAGTACAAATGTTGCTGATGGGAAAACACACGCTTACTGAGAGAGCTGTGTAGTAGTAATAATCTGTTGCACTGTGCAAACACTACTGCTGGGGTCGGTGAAAATGGTGAGACGGTGAAGGCAGCAACATGCACAGCTACTCACTTCTACTACCTTACTGCTGGAGGAATCAGAGCCACCCGCTACTGTGTTTCTTCTGGTGACAGCAGTGCTGTTTGACGAGACAGGACTAGTAACAGGTTGAGACGGGAGCTCATCCGAAGGGGGCCGCAAGAGACGGGAGTCACGGGAAGACCTGAGAGATGCCGAAGAGCTACGACAAGAGCGAGGAGGTGGTGGTACTTCATATAAACCATCATCATCTCCACACCTGATTTCAATGATAAAGTAATGAAAAGCTCAGTGAAATATTCTTTGTCAAAACTCTTGTTTAGTTTCATAATCCCTTGCCATAAATCTCCCAAAAATATACTTTGTTGAAAGCATTTTAACAGTGCCTATAAAGGTTACAAAAATATGCCAGACCACTTTGCTGATTAAAGCTCTCATTTTAACAGTGGCTAAGAACCAATAAAGGACCTACAATGTGGAAGAACAACAGTGCAGAAAATGAATTTCTATCACCAAAATAAATTCCTCTAATTCACCCTCGTACTTGAAGCCTAGAGCAACAGTGCAGAAAATGAAAAGTGAATGTCATAGTTAGTTCAACAGTATCTCTCAAAATACAAAAAACATCATCAATTCTTGACTCTGATACTGTATTATGGTCAATGAATTTCATGTGACTTGGCTATATCATGAATCAACCATTCTTCCATAATCTTTACTCATCCATATGATATTTTCTCTACATGGAAATAGCTTTAACCTTTCATAATTAATAGCTTACAGTAAAAGTATCATCCTACATAGTTGAGGGACTCATATAATATCACCTGTTAAACTTTTTAACACTTGGCTACATTAGGGTTACAAGAACTATATAGAAAACAGAAAACTCTCTCTTAAGGCAATTGTTGTTTATCAGGTACCTATTCACATATCTTGTATTACACATTCACAGTCCAATGCAA
>NC_089782.1:45913821-45928821 GCF_040412425.1 Macrobrachium rosenbergii | reverse complement strand
TTAAAACTGATTGACACCACCTTTACTTGGTGGGACATCAGTCAGTTGTTTCAAGCACATATGTTCATGTATACCCCTTCCTCATATTCCCTTAACTTGTGACCAAATCAGTGGTGAGGCTTCACATACATACTCATTTCTTTTTAAGCTTAACACTTGTACTGTACATCTTAAGTTTTATTCTCATTGTGTACACCAAGATGGAGTTAAAAAAGTATGAAGACTACTATTTCTGGGTATAAATTCATATTTGCCCTACATGCATACCTTAATAATTACAAATGATTCTATATCTGATAAACTGCACACTAACTCCTTGTCATATCATAAATATTATGACTACAAAGCATGGAAAACAAAACAAATTCCTTTGGATCCCAACACTTTTAAAATTAAGAATGGTAAAAAATTAAGAAAGGTAAAGATGTCCCTTGTCTGTTTTCAGCACCATGAAATATCTAATGAAATAACAACATATAACCCTTTAAGGTAAAATATATCAAAGCTAGCACTGATAAGAAAATATCAAGGTTATTTTAGACCATACCACTTTTCCCATAACAAACTGGAAAAAAAAGGGAATAATTCCCAGATTATAGTGTACAGTACTTTAATACAAAATATGCAATACTTATAGCAGCCTCTTATTTTTTTACAAAATTGGCACCATACTGTAATTATATCAGTTTAATCATGCATAACTGCAACATACAATTTACCAAAGCTACAAAATAAAAACACAAGGATGTAACTTTCACTATGCATATTTTCAAATTGCATTTGAAAACTAAGAAGTTGAATTCCAATGTACCAAAGGCACCTACAAGTTAAGCTACTTGAAGATTTGGTGTAAACAATATAAATTTAAACAAGCTTTAAAACTACTATGTTTTGTGAAATTACATACTATCGTGCAAAAAGTCTGTTCCCTCCACTGATCCAGAGGGTGAACATGAATCTGCTGACTATGAAACATCAAAGCCGCTGAACAAGTAACTAATGGAAGACCCAACAGATGCACTGTAAGGGCATATGGGAACAGGATGGAGGAATGGGAGGCAGGTATTTTTCTTGAGCATAGCGTAAAGTTTCCATATTCTAATATCATTAAGAAAGTGATTGTAAAGTTTTTGATGTCGATGATACTGGGTTTGAGTGTAAAATGTGCTACCAAAGGTACACCTCTTACCAAAGGTTAAACAAATTTTATTAACTCAGGTATAGGTATATAAACCTTTGGTATACAGTATACTGTTATGTTAATTTAAAATTGTCAGCACCATAATATTGTTTGTGGATTAATAGTTTTCATGGCCATGGCATTCTACATTAACAATAATCACAATTGGACAGGTAAAAGATTATGCAATTCACACTGCACTTTCGTTGCCGTAACCTCACACTGCCAACAAAACCGACAAACAATAGATACTGAAAAAAAAATAATTTGCCAGTTATGAGTTATGTCTCTCAACATTTCTCTCTCTCTCTTATCAATATTTCCTCTCTTTATCTATGCTATTATTAATCTTTTTCTCTGCTTCTTTCCTTCTGTCTTTTTACTGAATATGAATTTGTTACATTGGTGAAAGTGCAATATCTGAATCTTTCATTTTGTGTTAGTATTTCTAAATATAACAGATCTATGAATGTTTACATATAAAAGGATGCACCAGCAGCAGTCTGTGGTTGCTACCTCAATAATGTGAATGACTGAAAATTTTGCTAATTTGCTGCTATAAATGTTAGGTTTATTTTTATACGATATGGCTTGCAGATTATAGACCACCATCGTAAACACTGTTGCTATAATGTTTTGTATCAATCTTGTGAACAGTCATGCCTGTTGTTAAGATACGATAATCTACAGGAATACTGACTTCCTAAGCACTTTTATTCTCATATTTATTTCGCATTTTACACTCAAATCCAGTATCGTCAACAACAAAAACTTTACGATCACTTTCTTAACAATATTACAGTACTGCTCCCATGTGCCCTTATGGTACAACATTTGTTGGGTCTTCCATTAGTTACTTGCCCACCTGATCCAGTGTTTCATAGTCAGTGGATTCGTGTTCACTGTCTGGATCAGCTAAGGGAATGGACTCTTGTGCACGATAGTACCTCAAATTACTACAGTAATACTGTTTATAAGCTGACAATCTAATGATGCCACATGAATGTATTAATATAAAAAAAATCATAAAAATTCAACCATAACAAAGGAGAGGCTATATGAATGATTACTGAAAAAGTGTCAATAATACAGTACTAAATTGTATTTCTACAACATAATCTCCCAAAAACATAGTAGAAGTGCTTAACACTGACACCACAGGCACTAAATGTATTAATCTCTATATTACCACTAAAGCTAAAGTATTGACTCTTCATACATTATTCATTTCCCCATCTTTCTCATAACACTTCATCAGGCTGTTATTTAAACATAAAGATGAGCAGCTTTGTTATACAGTTTTTGTTATAGGCCAAAATAAATATGTGCATCACAATACACCAGACATGTTTCATAATCATTTACACTAGAGTAAACATAACCTTAGCATTACACTATGTAACCTAAACTTCTTAAAATGCAATACATGTGTAACAGTGAACTGTGATTCAACTGTGATTATACAGCTATGGTCTCACAATATAATACTGTACCTGGTTCTCGCCGAAGGATTGTCGGAATTAGAACATTTTCATAAGGTGAACCTAAGTCCGCAGGCGTAGGTATGGGAGGTAAGTTGGGAGGTGGCCAAACAGGGGGAGGCCAAGAAGGTGGGTCTCCTGCACCTTCAACTTCATCATCATCATCATCCAGGTTGATCAGCTGCCCATGGCCTGCATTGCATGGGCATACATGATCAGGGACACAACAGCAAAGCATGCAGGAACTAGGACCACTGACTGAGGTGATGTTATTTTGGTATGGTCTGTGTATATGTGTGTCTGTGTGCACTTTTTCTCACAGTACTGTACAGAGATACATTGATAGCTCATAGATCTCCTGGCAAAGCACAGTTCTTGCTTAACCATAACCTTAATGAGTCTTGAATACTGGAACATGCTAACAATGTATTTGTACAACAGATTATACACTTAACAACAGTAAAACAAACAGCTCTTATACCAAGAAAAGTTTAAATTAAACACTGATTCAAGCATGTGCAATCCAACTTCATCTATAAGTATATTCCATCCTTTATCAGTGTGCAGTGTACTGATTTAAGCAAGTCTGGAGAGTTTTCAGTGACACTGAAGCCAAGTCACATACACATCAACTAGTTGTAATAATACAGAAGCACTCACCGGAAAGATGAGAGGAAAATTTGAAGACCCTGAGCTTTTGTCTATTTTTCTTGAAAAATAGACGAAAGCTCAGGGTCTTCAAATTTTCCTTTCACCTTTCCTGCGAGTGCTTCTATATATTCATATGACACGCGACCACTGTGGTACTGGTAGTTGTAATAATGTAACTCTAGTTTCTCAAGCCTTTCCACAGCAACAGCTGCTGTGGTGAATATTTCAGGCAAAGAAGAGCAGAAAGCTTGGCCTATATGCTGTTGTGTAATCTGTGAGGTGTGATTATCAAGTACTGTAATGACATGTACATTCAGTAGTTTTGTGAGATCCATGAGAAGCTTCAACAAAGAATTCCTATTCATGCTTTACAGTAACTATTTAAATAATTTAAACTAAGAAAAATTTAATTAAATCAATGACATGGCTAACACAACAAAATTAAAAGTCTACAAAACAAGGCTTCATTAAAAGCTACTAAAAGTGGAACAAACGATACTGAATTGACACCTACAAAAAAGTACCTGCAACTGCAGGTCATACTGTACATGCTATGAATTATAATTATGCCCTGAGATTAAAATACTTCTAGTTATATTCATATACATGTAGCCATCATTCACAACCAGAAAATCATGGATTCTGTTTAAAGAATTACCACAATTTTACAATGAACCCAACTTGTGGTACAATTCATATTTAAGATTTTTCATCAAAAAAAAAAATAAAATTATACATATGTATTATCATGTAGTTAAACCTTCCTCCTGAATTTGTCTAATTGATTTATATCCAAAATATGGCATTACTTATTGATATAAGTTTGGAAACTTACAAAAAATTTTTCAATAGTTAATACCAACTCACATTCTCTGTATGCATGGATAGGATCATGAAGGTTATTTACCAAAAACAGAGTTGGCATGTAACAAACATTAAATGGAAAATTTAAATATGAAATAAAAATAAATGAAGCTATTATTTCATCCTTGCTCATAGACAAACATGAAAATATTTTTTTCTAAAATCAATCAATTTAAAAGCATAGAGATGCTACATTCCTCACATAATTTGAAGTTACTGACAATATGCAAAGTTCCTAACACCTACAATTCGTGACAATATCCCATGTTCTTTTGTACAACAGTTTCAAAATTCAACTACAGTATCATGTGAAAACAAGAGCTCAATTTGCTTTTGCGATACTCTTTCTCTCTTTCAAAAACAGCAAAAATTTTCAAGTGCTTGTAGGCAATGGAGTTGAAACTTTTATGCTGGAATTATGGAAAAAAAATCATTTCCTGGCACACAAGTAGAAGCAAGATGTTCAAAGGACAATATGATTTGGGTCCCTGAATGCATCAGTACATCTACTACTGTGCCATAACAAGAAAAATATGGTGATCCAAATTTACCACCACAGTGCAATTGTTCCATCTCTAAAATTGAACATGCTTAATATTCAGTGGATATTATGCCTCCTATTAAAAACTGTAAAGTCTTATATTAACCAGTTGCTGTACCAAGTTACAAAACTGAAAAGACACTGTTTCTCAGGTTAACCAGTTGCTGTACCAAGTTACAAAACTGAAAAGACACTGTTTTATCAATTTGCAAAGACGTAATGCCTAAAACTGATAACTTTTCTGCCTAGCATATAGCAAGCTCATCCTAAATAAAGAACAATATTCATGAGGAAGTTACCCCTAAATAATGTTATTCAGTCCTGATTTGATGTAGCAAGGACATTATATGCATAGTCAACTTAAACCACAAAGCTTTCAGTTAATAAGATAATTCTCCAAACAGATTTTGAGGATGTAGGATATGGTGATTCACAAGGTATTGCATGTAACAGTGTTTTTCATGGTTTTCCAGCAAAATCATGTGAATGGTACATAACTTAAAATATCTCCAAAAAAAAACTTCAGAAAATGAGAACAGTTGTCTGTTAGGATAATAGTAAGTACAGTACCTGTACAGAATGGTTTCCTAACTCTAAGTTTGAAATAAAACATACACATTTTCTTGTTACCAATCATCATATCTAATTTGAGTTCAAGCTGATTTACAGGTGCTCTAATGCGAAGAGGCAACAATCTTTGACCAAAAAATCAAGAACCATCAACCACAAGAAAATTAAGATATAAAATTGTACAAAAGTTATTACTGTACATCATCTTATACTGTACTATAGATGACAAAATCTTATAAAGTATTTTTCTTTCAGAAGGTGCTTTATATAATTAACAATAAATAAAGTTTAAATAGCAAACAAAAACTTTAGGTACAAATGACTGTTGTTTCTATTATTATTTTGTCATGTGAAGGATGACTACATGTAACCTGATTACAAAAAATAAAAACAACTAACTACAAGGGGTAAGAAACTTCAAAATGGCAAGCAATCAATAAATCTGAATCTACTTGAAATGTCTTACATTTATTATCTTGACCGTTTTATATACTGTCCAGAAGAAAACATAAAAAGGCACAATAAAAAGTCTCTCTTACACTTAATAAGGTTGGTAATTTCCTGGGTTACTGGAGTGTTGATGAGAGATATGGTATCTAAGACAGTTCGGCCATTATCGTCACGCACTTCTGTATCAGCTCCAGCTTCTAATAACACTCGAACAACATCCACCTGATATGAAAGCATGACAAAATCTGAGTTATACCATTCATTTTGCTGGTTTTAGTATAAAAAATAGCAAAACACATGAGCAAAAACACAGTAATAATAATTAAAGAAGCATTAAAATTTTGGAAAGGAATGCTCGACCCATGCATAACTTTGAAATAGTTGACAATATAAAATTAGGAACACAAATTCTCCAACTCTAAAAAAGTTGATACAATCTGCACCAAACCAAAAAAAATTTACATTATATACAATAATTCTCATTAAAGATTTAGCCAAGATAAAGAAATCCATGTCACAGGTCCACAAAGTCTATAACATACAATCAGGAAATTAACACAAAACATACAGCATCACTGTACAACTACTGTTCAATATTCTATAGCTTTACTTTAAGGTTGTAAAAACTATATATATCAATATGAGATGTTACATAAACCAAATGAAGAGGATGGGACTAGCAAATGAAGATGTATGTGTAGTTCATGAAATCACAAACCATTGCACACTAGAGAGATCACAGTTCATGATAAAAACTGTATCCTAACATTCATACCTTTCCACAAAGCGCTGCCTCATGAAGGGGTGCACCCTGGCCCGTTCTAACATTGACATGGTGACCATGCGCCAACAGGAACTTAACCACTTCTCTGTAGTGTTATTTAAGGTCACCACATCAATACAGTTCCAATCGGATGGCGTCACAAAATTCGGTAGGTTGGTTTATGCACATACGGTGTGAGGAAAGAATAAAATAAAAGGGAAATTGGTAGTGAGGTTAGTGAAGAAATACAGTGAGAGTAATACTGCAAAGGATAAAAACAAGGGTTACTCAAATATACATTAAGGAAAAAAAGAGCATAATTGCTTGCGTAATCTAAAAATGCCTTTGGAAATCGAGACGACCTAAAAAAAAGTTTGAGTATTAATAGGTCATAATGAAGCTCAACATCAAGCAAGACAGCCACAAGTTATTTACTATACAACAGTTAGTATGCAATCTGAAACACTAACCTGTTCTATAATACATGAACAAGAACTCATACACCTCCAAAAAAAAAAAAAAAGATAAAAAGCTTGGTACAGTAATAGCCTACAGTAGGCTGCATGATGTGAAATTGTGAAGGTTGGGGTTGAGGGTACTGTACAACCATCTTAGCTTTAATGTAGTTATATTACAAATAGTAAGAAAAATAAAAAAAAGGTTATCTACAGAATACTAACCTATGGCCATTCCTTGAAGCTCGGTGAAGGGGTGTGTGCGGGAAGACAGCTGCAGACGCAGCCGCTGCAGTATAAGGGCGTAAGAGGTCTGGATGGGCTCTCACAAGCAACTCGACTGTATTCAAACGACCATACTGAGCAGCTAAATCCATAGCTGTCTCAGCCTGCTGGTTTGGTATAGTTGGATCACCTCCCCTTGCAACAAGCAGCTGCGCAGCCTCAGTATGCCCATACTGAGCTGCGCAGTGCAGTGCAGTCTCTCCACCTTTGTTCTGAAAAAGACACCATGCCATTTAGAATATTTGCTTAACCTGTTAGCTTTTCCAACTAAATATTTTTTTAAAAGGGTACTTAAACCTTTGGAAAATCTGTTAAATACAGCATTAAATCACATGGCTTTCATGGTAATCCTAAATCCCTTACACATTGAAAGGTCACACCTTACACATTGAAAGGTCAGTTGTGCGAGATGATAATTCTTACTCACTGGTCTGGTTAAACTATTTTCTATTATTATGATCAAGAAGGAAAAATAAGGAATTTATTTATAAAAATACATAAGTGAAATTACACCCAAATAAATAGACTTTGATTTGCTAGCTTTAGGAAAATCTGCCCAAAACTAGAGGGATCTTGGGCTCCTATGTTGCCTTTCATCAAAATATTTGTTGGTGGTGATGATGTGATCAACAAAATTAATGGGAAGTGGTCAAATCCCAAAACAAATATTTACTGTTGCTGGTGTTTCGAACTTCTGAGGTGCAGGTGTGATCATCCTTCATTGGAAAAATATCTAAACTGAACTTAAGTAATTATTTAAAAAACTCAAAATACCTTATTCAATAACCAGATTTCCTGGTAACGATTTCTAAGTTTGACATATACTGTATATATGTATGTATATATACATATAATAATATACAGAAAATGACAAATTTAAATTTGAGAATAACTATGAAAGTGACAGCTGAGAGTGTAATAGAAGCAAGTAAGAAAAAGAACATTGGATAGATGCCAATATAATAATTGGTGGATTACAAGTGAGATGCTGTGGTACGGTGGTGAAAGTGCGACTGAGTGGCTGGCCAAGGTGTATAAGGTAAGCCTAAATAAAGGAAAGAGTCCAAGAGAACAAGTGGGAGGAAACACTGTTTATTTGGATAGGTTGAAGAGGCATCTGTGTGAATTACATGGGTGGAACATTGTTACTTGAAATACAAGGTGTATGGTATGAGTTTGACTGAAAGTGTAAAAATTTGAGAGTACAGGAAAAACCTGTGCATGGCATACAAGTACTGTAACTAGGGAAAGCTTGTGATGGTGCTGAGGATCACAGAACATAGTAATAAAGGCTAAAACACTATGCTTTAACAGTGGGGATGGGTCTCCCTTATTCTTGGTAAAGTGTCGATGGAACTAACTGATATATATATATATATATATATATATATATATATATATATATATATATATATATATATATATATATTATATAACATATATATATATATATATATATATATATATATATATATATATATATATATATATATATATTATATATATATTATATAACATATATATATATATATATATATATATATATATATATATATTATATATATATTATATAACATATATATATATATATATATATATATATATATATACTATATATATATATATATATATATATATATAGATATATATATATATATATATATATATATATAGAGAGAGAGAGAGAGAGAGAGAGAGAGAGAGAGAGAGAGAGAGAGAGTCCCTGCTCTTATCAACAAAATCAAGTTCTCAACCTAATGAAAAAACCCAGAGGAAACCCCTCCTGCAGAAGGAAAGCCCCATCGAAACTGCACATATTTCCTATTTAAATGCATCATTTTCCAAATTCCAATAACGTGACACAATATTCTTCCCAATAAATTATTCGTTTGCATATTGTTTTCACCCCAACAGGCTCTCCTTCTCTTCCTACCGACCTCCCTTACCGCAGAGACTTCTTCTATCTTATCTTCCCCCACTCCTCTTCCTCTCCATCTCATCTCCCATCTATTTCAATACTCATCGTACGTCAATCAAATCATATACTAAATTTCACTTATGCACCGAGTTCCCCTCTCTGAGAAGTGGGGGAGCCAGACAAATGATTGGAGACGAAAGAGAAGAGAAGTAGAGATGACATCTTCTCTCTCTCTCTCTCTCTCTCTCTCTCTCTCTCTCTCTCTCTCTCTCTCTCTCTCTCTCTCTCTCTCTCAATATCCATAAATGGAACTCTACAAGTAAGAGATTTATTGCCTCTTACGCCCTTTCTGTTTGTCTTCTGTCTCTTTTTATAGTATATTATATATATATATATATATATATATATATATATATATATATATATATATATATATATATATATATATATATACATACATACACACTAGATCCACATTAACTTGACTATAAAATCCCGAAATCAACTTCAAACATAAAAGTTCACATCTACCTTTCAAGATAAGATAATCTCTTTTGTACTGCAGACTTAATAACGTAACGATAAATGTAATGTGAGTTCAAGAATTCCGAATTCGGTTAGAATTTTCACTTATACTGAAAAATCTCATACACATAATCACGGTGGCATTGGTGCAGGATACTTCTTTTCCACCAAAGTACGGTTTCTCTACAAAAAATAAATAAATAAATAAATAAATGCTACTTTCCTTTTCTAAAACGAACTTCCAACATTTGGGTGCGTATTCTTAGTGTCTTAAAGTAAAAGTAAAATAAAACGCGGGATTACCTCAGACGTAGGCATCACATGTTGAGTATGCGATTCTGAACACACAAATATATATATATATATATATATATATATATATATATATATATATATATATATATATATATATATATATATATATATATATATATATATATATATATATATATATATATATATATATATATATATATATATATATATATATAATATATATATATAAACATACATAACCTTGTATACATTTACAAAATCCTCAACAGTCGGATACTGTCCTTAACTTGCACTGCCTAAAACCGAGCTACCCTACTTTACCTTTCAGGTACTATAACCCTTTCCGCATACTGACATTCTTTTTCAAACACTTGCTCTCAGTTCATCACCTAATGAAAGCTTTATCGTTTATGTATTCCATTCTGCGCTCTTTCAAAACACGATTTTTGCTCATATTTTTCCCATGTAGACGCAGACAAGGAAGCATTCAAATCGAGTGGTATAGTGATTATCGACAAAAACAGAAAAGAAAAAGGAGAAAATGAAACAATCCTGATGACTACGTACAACATTAGGAAGGGATTTATCCCAAAACAGAGATAAAGTCTTGTTGCTTAAAGGAGGAAAGGTAGGAACAAAAATGGAAAATAGAAATATCACGTCTCCAGAGATAAGAAAAGACAGTCACAAGCACAAGAACAAATCCTCGGAGGACAGCGGAATTTAACGAAAATAAATGAGAGGCTGACTCGTAAGCATTACATGACCACCAAGAAAAGTGGAATCTAATCTCGCAAGTCAGTAAAAAAAAAAGCTACTTGCCAAAAAAAAAAAAAAGACGTGAGGCCACCTTACGGTGGAGAGACACAGGAGGGAAAGAGGATCTATAGGATGCCTAAGATGAACTGCATTGATTCGGACCTGTCCAGGGAGGCAGGAGAAACGGTTCCATTGATAAAAGAAACGTATTCCAAACACGAAGGAGTAAAGCCAACAATGTTGAGCTAAGATGAAGAAAACTTAACAAAGAGGAATTTATATATTTTTTTTCCTGAGGCAGAGCTGGTAACTATAATGGTAGAATCCTTCGAATTAAATATGAAGAAACCCACATAAAAAAAGAAAAGACTGCTCATTCACGAAATATCTGACGATGAACAGAATCTTGCAAAGGGTGAAGGAAATGATCTGAAGTCCTTGAGATGCATAAAATCACAGGTTCACAACTCAGAATTGTTCTGAAAATTATTATTCATAAACAAAGGAAGTGCAACATAGCATACCGCTTAAATAACTATACTGTCGTAAAGTATATTTCACAGACTTAAAATTGCAGCATCGGCAGCATGGCTGTATGTGAGAATTGGGGAGAGAATGGCCTCTTTTAGTTTAATGACACAGACAGACAGACATTCGTATAACTTGCAAGTTCTTGTGTACGACTGCGTGAATTCCAGTACCTAAGGGGCATTGTTATACGTCTTTGATAGGGTTAAAATGAAAGTATTAGCAATAGGCGTGTGTGAAGGAGAGCCAAAAGGTTTGTAGTTAGGTATGACTGCGTAAGTCCGTTTGTATTGTACAATTATGTTACTTCAAGAACCAACTGCGTTTTTTAGGGTGAAGTGTTAATTTATTTGTAAGCCATACCACACACAGCAAAAATGCTGAAATATTATGTATAAAAAGGCATCAAATTACAAGAAAATTAAATGCTAACTCAGATGGAAGAAGAAGACTATAGAGATGGTAGAGATGCGCCGTGATAGGCCCAATGTCATTATCATAATTCATAAAAATGCATATTCTGGGAGAGCCAGATGCCGTAACGTGTCTAAAAATACAGGTTTTACTGATGCTTCTCCTACACTGGACTATAAGGAGGCAAGAGGCTTCAAAATGCCGTATAGTGGGAAAGACTGTGAAGGCTGGAAAATACGATATATATATATATATATATATATATATATATATATATATATATATATATATATATATATATATATATATATATATATATATATATATATATATATGTGTGTGTGTGTGTGTGTGTGTTTGTGTGTGTGTGAACGAATTTTATCACATCAAAGTGATTCATATACAGGCATTAAGTTACAAACGTCATTTAATATCCAATTCGCTCTGCCTCGGAAATAATATATTTTCATATATGTTATCCGAAGGGGAATTTTTTCAGTTGATAACTTATTATCAACTGGAAAAAATTCCCTTCGGGGCAATATATATGAAAATATGTTATTTTCGACGTAGAGCGAATTGATATTAAAGAGCATTTGTAGCTTAATGTTTATGTATACATATATATATATATATATATATATATATATATATATATATATATATATATATATATATATATATATATATATATATATATATATATATATATATATATATATATATATATATATACAAAAACAATTGAAATAATGTGAGTGTGGATTCAAATTTATTCAAACACGTATATCTTGTTAGGGACCTCTAATGGTGGTTGAGAAAACAGAACTGTTTACTTTTCCCAGTGCCTTCCACACTGAAATAAAAATGACGAGGGGATTTGCAGAACAGGTAAAGATTGGAGACAGATTATACGAGTGAGTAAAATCTGCAAATGATACGGAATAGATTAAACGGAGGGAACAGACACCTAAAAATGCAACTTCATGGGGGGAACAAGGATGAAAAATAGCACATTTTAAAAGTAATTTGTATTTTTCCTAACATACAAACGTGAAGGTCTTTACATAGGATTTAGCTCGCGTCCGCAAGCTAAATCCTATGTAAAGATCAGAGGTCTGTGTTTGTGTAGGAACAAATAAGTGTGAAAAAATCGAGCAGAATATGAAAAGAAGAGGAATAAAAGTACAGAGTAAACCCAAAACTAAATAAAGTAAAGTGATATAGGGCAATGAAAGTGTCACAGAAAATCAGAATAAGTAAACTTAGGGTTCACTTACGTGAAAGCTAGTACTAGTAAAAGCCGGTTACTGAAAACATGCAGTCTGAGAACCGACAAGAGTGAAAGTGTCATAGAAATAAAATATATTATAACGTGAAAATGAAACATCATATATAAAAGTGCACTGAAATCTGCATTGTTATGCAGTAATGTTTAGTTTGCAGAGGGTATTCGCGCTACTGAGTGAGGGCTGTTGGCGATGTGCAGACTTGCACTGGAAAGCCTGAAGCACCTGATGTTCGAGAACAAATAAGACTGAGTTTATTTTTGTTAAATAATTACAGAATTTAAATAAGATTAGCGTTTAAGAGGAATGGCGGTTTACAAACAGGCGTGACTAAACAAGGACTGAACTGGAATCGAGGGCAATAAAAGAACAGAACAGAGAGATGAGGAAACCTACCAAAAAAAAAAAAAAAAAAAAAAAAAAACCAGTCGGGAAAATGTAGCTCGGAACAGAAGAAAGCGCCTGAAAGCGCTTGCTGCAAGTCTCAAGTCATTCACGATGATGATGATTTATTAGATTTTTTTTTCTTTCTCTCTCTCTCTCTCTCTCTCTCTCTCTCTCTCTCTCTCTCTATAATATATATATATATATATATATATATATATATATATATATATATATATATATACATATATATATGTGTTATATATATACAATATATATATATATATATACATATATATATATATATATATATATATATATATATATATATATATATATATATATATATATATATATAATTAACCCTTATGCGGAGAACGCTCACTTCCATGTGAATGGATAATAATCGAGTATTTTCTATAATGTAGGCGTACCTGTACTAGAGAGAGAGAGAGAGAGAGAGAGAGAGAGAGAGAGAGAGAGAGAGAGAGAGAGAGAGAATGCAAGGTTAGATAAGACAATAGGACCAGGGGGGGGGGAGGCTGAAGGGAGGAGATAAACAGCTTCCGAAGTAATCAATCGAATTCCAGTCGTCTCGAACTTCGAGTCAAACTTCCCAGGTCTCGCCTTCCTAACTCCTTCCCTGCCCTCCATCTCCACCCCACCCCACCCCATCCCCATCAACCCCCATTCCCAACAACTTGAATCTGATGCACCTAGGGTCCACAGTAACAGATCAAGTTGGTTAAAGAGGGTATTAATTTCACTAGGAATCCGTATCCATACGAAAGGCTGATACTGAATTTGATTGCAAACATAGGCTCAGGAGATATGACCAAGCGCCTAAATTTGAATGTATTTCACTATTTACATGACTAAATTTTGATCATTAGACGCACCAAGCACCTAATAAATGATGAATCAGTGATTAAAAGACGTTTCACTTATATTAAACTGCATCTGAAAGTTTACTGTAGCAAAGTTTTTTTATTCTTTCATTTTTAGTTTCCAGTAAAAGAAAACTACTGTGCCGGCTTTGTCTGTCCGTCCGCACTTTATTCTGTTCGCAATTTTTTTGTCCCCCCCTCAGATCTTAAAAACTACTGAGGCTAGAGGGACTGCAAATTGTTATGTTGATCATCCACCCTCCAGTCATCAAACATACCAAATTGCAGCCCTCTAGCCTCAGTATTTTATACTTTATTTAAGGTTAAAGTTAGCCATAATCGTGCTTCTGGCAACGATATAGGATAGGTCACCACCGGGCCGTGGTTAAAGTTTTATGGGCCGCGGCTCATCCAGCATTATACCGAAACCACCGAAAGATAGCCATTTTCGGTGGCCTCGATTATACGCTGTAGCGATTGGGCAGAAAACTCGATTGCGCCGAAGAAACTTCGGCGCATTTTTTACCTGTTTTCTCTTGCAACGATAAAGTAGGTTAATGGGTCTTTTGACACAATCGAATATTATATATATATACAGTATATATATATATATATGTGTGTATAATGTGTTTAAACATACGTACATACATATTTATACTATATATATATATATATATATATATATATATATATATATATATATATATATATATATTTATATATATATATATATATATATATATATATATATATATATATATATATATATATATATATATA